>NW_028120630.1:0-162026 GCF_965178545.1 Coloeus monedula | reverse complement strand
GTGCCAGCACAGGGACGGGCCCAGCGCGCCCGGGCATGTGCAGTAGGGTGGGGGGGGGGGGGGGGCCAGCGCGCCCGCGCATGCGCAGTGGGGGGTGGGGGGGGCCCAGAGCGCCCGCGCATGCGCAGTGGGTGGGGGGGGGCGGGGGGGGGGGCCCCGGCCGGCGCACCGCGCATGCGCAGTGGGGGTGGGGGGGGTGGGGGCCCCAGCGCGCCCGCGCATGCGCAGTGGGGGTGGGGGGGGGCCGGCAGGCGCAGCCCGCATGCGCAGTGGGGGTGGGGGGGGCCGTCCAGCACTCCCGCGCATGCGCAGTGGGGTGGGGGCCCGGCCAGGGCGCCCGCGCATGCGCAGTGGGTGTTGGGGGGGGTCGTCCAGCTCTCCCGCGCATGCGCAGTGGGGTGGGGGCCCGGCCAGCGCGCCCGCGCCCGCGCATGCGCAGTGGGGTTGGGGGGGCCAGCCTGGGGGTGCCTTTTGTTCTGGTCCTCCGTGGGGCTGCCTTGAGAGCGGAATCAAGGTTGGAAAAGACCTCGGAGATCACTGAGTGCAACCAGCACCAGCACGGCCACCGCTGACCACGTCCATGCCATGCCACAGCCACAGGTGTTGGAGCTCTCCCAGGGGTGGGCACTCCAAACCTCCCTGGGCAGCTGTGCCAAGGCCTGAGCGCCCTTTCCATGGAGGAATTTCCCCAATATCCACCCTGAGCCTCCCCTGGCCCAGCCTGAGGCCGTTCCCTCTCCTCCTGTCCCTGTTCCCTGGGAGCAGAGCCCGACCCCCCCGGCTGCCCCCTCCTGTCAGGGGCTTGTGCAGAGCCACAAGGTCCCGCCTGAGCCTCCTTTGCTGCAGGCTGTGCCCCTTTCCCAGCTCTCTCAGGAACTCTCCAGCCCCTTGCCAGCTCCGTTCCCTTGCCTGGACTGGCTCCAGCCCCTCCGTGTCCCTCTTGTCCCAGAGGTGCTGCCAGCACTGCAGGTGCCCCAGCAGTGCCAGCACAGGGACGGGCCCAGCGCGCCCGGGCATGTGCAGTGGGGTGGGGGGGGGGGGGCCCAGAGCGCCCGCGCATGCGCAGTGGGGAGGGGGGGGGGGCCAGCGCGCCCGCGCATGCGCAGTGGGGGGTGGGGGGGGCCCAGAGCGCCCGCGCATGCGCATTAGGGGGTGGGGGGGGCAACAGCCTGCCGGCGCATGCGCAGTGGGGGTGGGGGGGGCCTAGCGTAACGGCGCATGCGCAGTGGGGGTGGGGGGGCCCCGGCCGGCGCACCGCGCATGCGCAGTGGGTGGGGGGGACTGCAGGCGCGCCCGCGCATGCGCAGTGGGAGGTGGGGGGGGGGGGCCCAGCTCTCCCGCGCATGTGCAGTGGGGTGGGGGGGGGGGGCCCAGAGCGCCCGCGCATGCGCAGTGGGCTGGGGGGGGCCAGCGCGCCCGCGCATGCGCAGTGGGGGGTGGGGGGTGGGGGGGCCCAGCCGGCCGGCGCATGCGCAGTGGGGGGTGTGTGTGGGGGGGGGGGGGGGGGCAACAGCCTGCCGGCGCATGCGCAGTGGGGGTGGGGGGGGCCGGCAGGCGCACCGCGCATGCGCAGTGGTGGTGGGGGGGCCGTCCAGCTCTCCCGCGCATGCGCAGTGGGGGGGGGGGGGGGGGGGCCCAGCCTGCCGGCGCATGCGCAGTGGGTGGGGGGGACGGCAGGCGTGCCCGCGCATGCGCAGTGGGGGCTGGGGGGGGCCCAGAGCGCCCGCGCATGCGCAGTGGGGAGGGGGGGGGGGCCAGCGCGCCCGCGCATGCGCAGTAGGGGTAGGGGGGCCTAGGCTGCCGGCGCATGCGCAGTGGGTGGGGGGGGCGGCGGGGGGCCCCGGCCGGCGCACCGCGCATGCGCAGTGGGTGGGGGGACCGCCAGGCGCGCCCGCGCATGCGCAGTGGGAGGTGGGGGTGGGGGGGGGCGGCCAGAGCGCCCGCGCATGCGCAGTGGGGGTGAAGGGGGCTGGCCAGCGCGCCCGCGCATGCGCAGTGGGGAGGGGGGGGGCCCAGCGTGCCGGCGCATGCGCAGTGGGGGTGTGGGGGGCCGGCAGGCGCCCGCGCATGCGCAGTAGGGGTGGGGGGGGCCGTCCAGCTCTCCCGCGCATGCGCAGTGGGGTGGGGGCCCGGCCAGGGCGCCCGCGCATGCGCAGTGGGTGGGGGGGACAGGCCCAGCGCGCCCGCGCATGCGCATTAGGGGGTGGGGGGGGCAACAGCCTGCCCGGCGCATGCGCAGTGGGGGTGGGGGGGGCCCAGCGTAACGGCGCATGCGCAGTGGGGGTGGGGGGGGCCGGCAGGCGCACCGCGCATGCGCAGTGGGGGTGGGGGGCCGGCAGGCGCCCGCGCATGCGCAGTAGGGGTAGGGGGGGGCTAGGCTGCCGGCGCATGCGCAGTGGGTGGGGGGGGCGGTGGGGGGCCCCGGCCGGCGCACCGCGCATGCGCAGTGGGTGGGGGGGACGCCAGGCGCGCCCGCGCATGCGCAGTGGGAGGTGGGGGGGGGGGGGGGCCCAGAGCGCCCGCGCATGCGCAGTGGGGGTGAAGGGGGCTGGCCAGCGCGCCCGCGCATGCGCAGTGGGGTGGGGGGGGGGGCCCCAGCGTGCCGGCGCATGCGCAGTAGGGGTGGGGGGGGCCGTCCAGCTCTCCCGCGCATGCGCAGTGGGGTGGGGGCCCGGCCAGGGCGCCCGCGCATGCGCAGTGGGTGGGGGGGACAGGCCCAGCGCGCCCGCGCATGCGCATTAGGGGGTGGGGGGGGCAACAGCCTGCCGGCGCATGCGCAGTGGGGGTGGGGGGGGCCCAGCGTAACGGCGCATGCGCAGTGGGGGTGGGGGGGGCCGTCCAGCTCTCCCGCGCATGCGCAGTGGGGTGGGGGCCCGGCCAGGGCGCCCGCGCATGCGCAGTGGGAAGGGGGGGGGGCCAGCGCGCCCGCGCATGCGCAGTGGGGGGTGGGCGGGGCCCAGAGCGCCCGCGCATGCGCAGTGGGTGGGGGGGGACGGCAGGCGCGCCCGCGCATGCGCAGTGGGAGGTGGGGGGGGGGGGGGGGGCCCAGCTCTCCCGCGCATGCGCAGTGGGGTGGGGGCCCGCCCAAGGCGCCCGCGCATGCGCAGTGGGTGTTGGGGGGGGTCGTCCAGCTCTCCCGCGCATGCGCAGTGGGGTGGGGGCCCGGCCAGCGCGCCGCGCATGCGCAGTGGGGGGGGGGCCCAGCTTGGGGGTGCCTTTTGTTCTGGTCCTCCGTGGGGCTGCCTTGAGAGCGGAATCAAGGTTGGAAAAGACCTCGGAGATCACTGAGTGCAACCAGCACCAGCACGGCCAGCGCTGACCACGTCCATGCCATGCCACAGCCACAGGTGTTGGAGCACTCCCAGGGGTGGGCACTCCAAACCTCCCTGGGCAGCTGTGCCAAGGCCTGAGCGCCCTTTCCATGGAGGAATTTCCCCAATATCCACCCTGAGCCTCCCCTGGCCCAGCCTGAGGCCGTTCCCTCTCCTCCTGTCCCTGTTCCCTGGGAGCAGAGCCCGACCCCCCCGGCTGCCCCCTCCTGTCAGGGGCTTGTGCAGAGCCACAAGGTCCCGCCTGAGCCTCCTTTGCTGCAGGCTGTGCCCTTTCCCAGCTCTCTCAGGAACTCTCCAGCCCCTTGCCAGCTCCGTTCCCTTGCCTGGACTGGCTCCAGCCCCTCCGTGTCCCTCTTGTCCCAGAGGTGCTGCCAGCACTGCAGGTGCCCCAGCAGTGCCAGCACAGGGACGGGCCCAGCGCGCCCGGGCATGTGCAGTGGGGTGGGGGGGGGGGGGGCCCAGAGCGCCCGCGCATGCGCAGTGGGGAGGGGGGGGGGCCAGCGCGCCCGCGCATGCGCAGTGGGGGGTGGGGGGGGCCCAGAGCGCCCGCGCATGCGCATTAGGGGTGGGGGGGGCAACAGCCTGCCGGCGCATGCGCAGTGGGGGTGGGGGGGGCCTAGCGTAACGGCGCATGCGCAGTGGGGGTGGGGGGGCCCCGGCCGGCGCACCGCGCATGCGCAGTGGGTGGGGGGGGACTGCAGGCGCGCCCGCGCATGCGCAGTGGGGGGTGGGGGGGGGGGGGCAGCTCTCCCGCGCATGTGCAGTGGGGTGGGGGGGGGCCCAGAGCGCCCGCGCATGCGCAGTGGGCTGGGGGGGGCCAGCGCGCCCGCGCATGCGCAGTGGGGGGTGGGGGGGCCCAGCCGGCCGGCGCATGCGCAGTGGGGGGTGTGTGGGGGGGGGGGGGGGGGGGGCAACAGCCTGCCGGCGCATGCGCAGTGGGGGTGGGGGGGGCCGGCAGGCGCACCGCGCATGCGCAGTGGTGGTGGGGGGGCCGTCCACTCTCCCGCGCATGCGCAGTGTGGGGGGGGGGGCCCAGCCTGCCGGCGCATGCGCAGTGGGTGGGGGGGACGGCAGGCGTGCCCGCGCATGCGCAGTGGGGGCTGGGGGGGGGCCCAGAGCGCCCGCGCATGCGCAGTGGGGAGGTGGGGGGGGGGCCAGCGCGCCCGCGCATGCGCAGTAGGGGTAGGGGGGGCCTAGGCTGCCGGCGCATGCGCAGTGGGTGGGGGGGGCGGCGGGGGGCCCCGGCCGGCGCACCGCGCATGCGCAGTGGGTGGGGGGGACGCCAGGCGCGCCCGCGCATGCGCAGTGGGAGGTGGGGGTGGGGGGGCGGCCAGAGCGCCCGCGCATGCGCAGTGGGGGTGAAGGGGGCTGGCCAGCGCGCCCGCGCATGCGCAGTGGGGAGGGGGGGGGCCCAGCGTGCCGGCGCATGCGCAGTGGGGGTGTGGGGGGCCGGCAGGCGCCCGCGCATGCGCAGTAGGGGTGGGGGGGGCCGTCCAGCTCTCCCGCGCATGCGCAGTGGGGTGGGGGCCCGGCCAGGGCGCCCGCGCATGCGCAGTGGGTGGGGGGGACAGGCCCAGCGCGCCCGCGCATGCGCATTAGGGGGTGGGGGGGGCAACAGCCTGCGGCGCATGCGCAGTGGGGGTGGGGGGGGGCCCAGCGTAACGGCGCATGCGCAGTGGGGGTGGGGGGGGCCGGCAGGCGCACCGCGCATGCGCAGTGGGGGTGGGGGGGCCGGCAGGCGCCCGCGCATGCGCAGTAGGGGTAGGGGGGGGCTAGGCTGCCGGCGCATGCGCAGTGGGTGGGGGGGGCGGTGGGGGGCCCCGGCCGGCGCACCGCGCATGCGCAGTGGGTGGGGGGGACGCCAGGCGCGCCCGCGCATGCGCAGTGGGAGGTGGGGGGGGGGGGGCCCAGAGCGCCCGCGCATGCGCAGTGGGGGTGAAGGGGGCTGGCCAGCGCGCCCGCGCATGCGCAGTGGGGTGGGGGGGGGGCCCAGCGTGCCGGCGCATGCGCAGTAGGGGTGGGGGGGGCCGTCCAGCTCTCCCGCGCATGCGCAGAGGGGTGGGGGCCCGGCCAGGGCGCCCGCGCATGCGCAGTGGGGAGGGGAGGGGGGCCAGCTTGGGGGTGCCTTTTGTTCTGGTCCTCCGTGGGGCTGCCTTGAGAGCGGAATCAAGGTTGGAAAAGACCTCGGAGATCACTGAGTGCAACCAGCACCAGCACGGCCAGCGCTGACCACGTCCATGCCATGCCACAGCCACAGGTGTTGGAGCACTCCCAGGGGTGGGCACTCCAAACCTCCCTGGGCAGCTGTGCCAAGGCCTGAGCGCCCTTTCCATGGAGGAATTTCCCCAATATCCACCCTGAGCCTCCCCTGGCCCAGCCTGAGGCCGTTCCCTCTCCTCCTGTCCCTGTTCCCTGGGAGCAGAGCCCGACCCCCCGGCTGCCCCCTCCTGTCAGGGGCTTGTGCAGAGCCACAAGGTCCCGCCTGAGCCTCCTTTGCTGCAGGCTGTGCCCCTTTCCCAGCTCTCTCAGGAACTCTCCAGCCCCTTGCCAGCTCCGTTCCCTTGCCTGGACTGGCTCCAGCCCCTCCGTGTCCCTCTTGTCCCAGAGGTGCTGCCAGCACTGCAGGTGCCCTAGCAGTGCCAGCACAGGGACGGGCCCAGCGCGCCCGGGCATGTGCAGTGGGGTGGGGGGGGGGGCCCAGAGCACCCGCGCATGCGCAGTGGGGAGGGGGGGGGGCCAGCGCGCCCGCGCATGCGCAGTGGGGTGTGGGGGGGGGGGCCCAGAGCGCCCGCGCATGCGCAGTGGGTGGGGGGGGGCGGGGGGCCCCGGCCGGCGCACCGCGCATGCGCAGTCGGTGGGGGGACGGCAGGCGCGCCCGCGCATGGGCAGTGGGGGGTGGGGGGGGGGGGGGGGGGCAGCTCTCCCGCGCATGTGCAGTGGGGTGGGGTGGGGGCCCAGAGCGCCCGCGCATGCGCAGTGGGCTGGGGGGGCCAGCGCGCCCGCGCCTGCGCAGTGGGGGGTGGGGGGGGGGGGGGGCCCCAGCCGGCCGGCGCATGCGCAGTGGGGGGTGGTGGGGGGGGGGGGGGGGCAACAGCCTGCCGGCGCATGCGCAGTGGGGGTGGGGGGGGCCCAGCGTAACGGCGCATGCGCAGTGGGGGTGGGGGGGCCTAGGCTGCCGGCGCATGCGCAGTGGGTGGGGGGGCCCGCGGGGGGCCCCGGCCGGCGCACCGCGCATGCGCAGTGGGTGGGGGGGACGCCCGCGCATGCGCAGTGGGGTGGGGGCCCGGCCAGGGCGCCCGCGCATGCGCAAGGGGGGTGGGGGGGGGCGGGAGGGGCCCCGGCCGGCGCACCGCGCATGCGCAGTGGGGTGGGGGCCCGGCCAGGGCGCCCGCGCATGCGCAGTAGGGGTAGGGGTGGCCTAGGCTGCCGGCGCATGCGCAGTGGGTGGGGGGGGCGGCGGGGGGCCCCGGCCGGCGCACCGCGCATGCGCAGTGGGTGGGGGGGGACGGCAGGCGCGCCCGCGCATGCGCAGTGGGGGTGGGGGCGGGGGGCAGCTCTCCCGCCCATGTGCAGTGGGGTGGGGGGGGGGCCCAGAGCGCCCGCGCATGCGCAGTGGGGGTGAAGGGGGCTGGCCAGCTCTCCCGCGCATGCGCAGTGGGGTGGGGGCCCGGCCAGGGCGCCCGCGCATGCGCCGTGGGTGGGGGGGGGGGCCCAGAGCGCCCGCGCATGCGCAGTGGGAAGGGTGGGGGGGGCCAGCGCGCCCGCGCATGCGCAGTGGGGGGTGGGGGGGGGCCTAGCCTGCCGGCGCATGCGCAGTGGGTGGGGGGGGCGGGGGGGGGGCCCTGGCCGGCGCACCGCGCATGCGCAGTGGGTGGGGGGGACGACAGGCGCGCCCGCGCATGCGCAGTGGGAGGTAGGGGGGGGGGGGGGGGGGGGGCCCAGAGCGCCCGCGCATGCGCAGTGGGGGGTGGGGGGCCTGGAGGCGCACCGCGCATGCGCAAGGGGGGTTGGGGGGCGGGGGGGCCCCGGCCGGCGCACCGCGCATGCGCAGTGGGGTGGGGGCCCGGCCAGGGGGCCCGCGCATGCGCAGTGGGGGTTGGGGGGGTCGTCCAGCTCTCCCGCGCATGCGCAGTGGGGAGGGGGCCCGGCCAGCTCGCCCGCGCATGCGCAGTGGGGGTGGGGGGGCCCAGCGTGCCGGCGCATGCGCAGTGGGGGTGGGGGGGGCCGGCAGGCGCCCGCGCATGCGCAGTGGGGGTGGGGGGGGCCGTCCAGCTCTCCCGCGCATGCGCAGTGGGGGGGGGGGGGGGGGAGGGGGGGGGCCCAGCCTGCCGGCGCATGCGCAGTGGGTGGGGGGGACGGCAGGCGCGCCCGCGCATGCGCAGTGGGGGCTGGGGGGGGGCCCAGAGCGCCCGCGCATGCGCAGTGGGTGGGGGCCCCGGCCGGCGCACCGCGCATGCGCAGTGGGGTGGGGGGTACGGCAGGAGCGCCGGCGCATGCGCAGTGGGGGGTGGGGGGGGGTCGTCCAGCTCTCCCGCGCATGCGCAGTGGGGTGGGGGCCCGGCCATGGCGCCCGCGCATGCGCAGTGGGGGTGGGGGGGGCCGGCAGGCGCCCGCGCATGCGCAGTAGGGGTGGGGGGGGCCGTCCAGCTCTCCCGCGCATGCGCAGTGGGAGGGGGGGGTAGGGCCAGCGCGCCCGCGCATGCGCAGTGGGGGTGGGGTGGGGGCCGGCAGGCGCACCGCGCATGCGCAGTGGGAGGGGGGGGACGGCCAGCGCGCCCGCGCATGCGCAGTGCGGGTGGGGGGGGGGCCCAGCGTGCCGGCGCATGCGCTGTGGGTGGGGGGGGGCGGGGGGGGCCCCGGCCGGCGCACCGCGCATGCGCAGTGGGGTGGGGGCCCGGCCAGGGGGCCCGCGCATGCGCAGTGGGGGTTGGGGGTGTCGTCCAGCTCTCCCGCGCATGCGCAGTGGGGTGGGGGCCCGGCCAGCGCGCCCGCGCATGCGCAGTGGGGGTGGGGGGGGCCCAGCGTAACGGCGCATGCGCAGTGGGGTGGGGGGGGCCGGCAGGCGCACCGCGCATGCGCAGTGGGGGTGGGGGGGCCGTCCAGCTCTCCCGCGCATGCGCAGTGGGGTGGGGCCCGGCCCGCGCGCCCGCGCATGCGCAGTGGGGGTGGGGGGGCCGGCAGGCGCCCGCGCATGCGCAGTAGGGGTGGGGGGGCCGGCCAGCTCTCCCGCGCATGCGCAGTGGGTGGGGGCCCGGCCAGGGCGCCCGTGCATGCGCAGTGGGATGGGGGGCCCAGCCTGGGTGTGCCTTTTGTTCTGGTCCTCCGTGGGGCTGCCTTGAGAGCGGAATCAAGGTTGGAAAAGACCTCGGAGATCACTGAGTGCAACCAGCACCAGCACGGCCACCGCTGACCACGTCCATGCCATGCCACAGCCACAGGTGTTGGAGCACTCCCAGGGGTGGGCACTCCAAACCTCCCTGGGCAGCTGTGCCAAGGCCTGAGCGCCCTTTCCATGGAGGAATTTCCCCAATATCCACCCTGAGCCTCCCCTGGCCCAGCCTGAGGCCGTTCCCTCTCCTCCTGTCCCTGTTCCCTGGGAGCAGAGCCCGACCCCCCCGGCTGCCCCCTCCTGTCAGGGGCTTGTGCAGAGCCACAAGGTCCCGCCTGAGCCTCCTTTGCTGCAGGCTGTGCCTCTTTCCCAGCTCTCTCAGGAACTCTCCAGCCCCTTGCCAGCTCCGTTCCCTTGCCTGGACTGGCTCCAGCCCCTCCGTGTCCCTCTTGTCCCAGAGGTGCTGCCAGCACTGCAGGTGCCCCAGCAGTGCCAGCACAGGGACGGGCCCAGCGCGCCCGGGCATGTGCAGTGGGGTGGGTGGGGGGGGCCCAGAGCGCCCGCGCATGCGCAGTGGGTGGGGGGGGGCGGGGGGGGGCCCCGGCCGGCGCACCGCGCATGCGCAGTGGGTGGGGGGGACGGCAGGCGCGCCCGCGCATGCGCAGTGGGGGGTGGGGGTGGGGGGGCCCAGAGCGCCCGCGCATGCGCAGTGTGTGTGGGGGGGGCGGGGGGGTCCCCGGCCGGCGCACCGCGCATGCGCAGTGGGTGGGGGGGACGGCAGGCGCGCCCGCGCATGCGCAGTGGGGGGTGGGGGGGGGGGGGTGGGGGGGGCCGTCCAGCTCTCCCGCGCATGCGCAGTGGGTAGGGGGGACGGGCCCAGCGCGCCCGCGCATGCGCAGTAGGGGGTGGGGGGGGGGGGCAACAGCCTGCCGGCGCATGCGCAGTGGGGGTGGGGGGGGCCCAGCCTAACGGCGCATGCGCAGTGGGGGTGGGGGGGCCGTCCAGCTCTCCCGCGCATGCGCAGTGGGGTGGGGGCCCGGCCAGGGCGCCCGCGCATGCGCAGTGGGGTGGGGGCCCGGCCTGGGGGTGCCTTTTTTCTGGTCCTCCGTGGGGCTGCCTTGAGAGCGGAATCAAGGTTGGAAAAGACCTCGGAGATCACTGAGTGCAACCAGCACCAGCACGGCCAGCGCTGACCACGTCCATGCCATGCCACAGCCACAGGTGTTGGAGCACTCCCAGGGGTGGGCACTCCAAACCTCCCTGGGCAGCTGTGCCAAGGCCTGAGCGCCCTTTCCATGGAGGAATTTCCCCAATATCCACCCTGAGCCTCCCCTGGCCCAGCCTGAGGCCGTCCCCTCTCCTCCTGTCCCTGTTCCCTGGGAGCAGAGCCCGACCCCCCCGGCTGCCCCCTCCTGTCAGGGGTTTGTGCAGAGCCACAAGGTCCCGCCTGAGCCTCCTTTGCTGCAGGCTGTGCCCCTTTCCCAGCTCTCTCAGGAACTCTCCAGCCCCTTGCCAGCTCCGTTCCCTTGCCTGGACTGGCTCCAGCCCTCCCTCTTGTCCCAGAGGTGCTGCCAGCACTGCAGGTGCCCCAGCAGTGCCAGCACAGGGACGGGCCCAGCGCGCCCGGGCATGTGCAGTGGGGTGGGGGGGGGGGGGGGGCCCAGAGCGCCCGCGCATGCGCAGTGGGAAGGGTGGGGGGGGCCAGCGCGCCCGCGCATGCGCAGTGGGGGGTGGGGGGGTGGGGGGGGGCCTAGCCTGCCGGCGCATGCGCAGTGGGTGGGGGGGGCGGGGGGGGGCCCTGGCCGGCGCACCGCGCATGCGCAGTGGGTGGGGGGGACGACAGGCGCGCCCGCGCATGCGCAGTGGGAGGTGGGGGGGGGGGGGGGGGGGGGGGGGGCCCAGAGCGCCCGCGCATGCGCAGTGGGGGGTGGGGGGGCCTGGAGGCGCACCGCGCATGCGCAGTAGGGGTGGGGGGGGCCGTCCAGCTCTCCCGCGCATGCGCAGTGGGAGGGGGGGGTAGGGCCAGCGCGCCCGCGCATGCGCAGTGGGGAGGGGGGGGGGGCCAGCGCGCCCGCGCATGCGCAGTGGGGGGTGGGGGGGGCCCAGAGCGCCCGCGCATGCGCAGTGGGTGGGGGCGAAGGGGGGGCCCCGGCCGGCGCACCGCGCATGCGCAGTGGGTGGGGGGGGACGGCAGGCGCGCCCGCGCATGCGCAGTGGGGGGGGGGGGGGGGGGGGGGGGCAGCTCTCCCGCGCATGCGCAGTGGGGTGGGGGGGGCCCAGAGCGCCCGCGCATGCACAGTGGGGGGAGGGGGGGATAGGGCCTGCGCGCCCGCGCATGCGCAGTGGGAGGGTGTGGCCCAGCCTGGGGGTGCCTTTTGTGCTGCTCCTCCGTGGGGCTGCCTTGAGAGCGGAATCAAGGTTGGAAAAGACCTCGGAGATCACTGAATGCAACCAGCACCCTCACCGCCACCGCTGACCACGTCCGTCCATGCCACAGCCACAGGTGTTGGAGCACTCCCAGGGGTGGGCACTCCAAACCTCCCTGGGCAGCTGTGCCAAGGCCTGAGCGCCCTTTCCATGGAGGAATTTCCCCAATATCCACCCTGAGCCTCCACTGGCCCAGCCTGAGGCCGTTCCCTCTCCTCCTGTCCCTGTTCCCTGGGAGCAGAGCCCGACCCCCCCGGCTGCCCCCTCCTGTCAGGGACTTGTGCAGAGCCACAAGGTCCCGCCTGAGCCTCCTTTGCTCCGGGCTGTGCCCCTTTCCCAGCTCTCTCAGGAACTCTCCAGCCCCTTCCCAGCTCCGTTCCCTTGCCTGGACTCTGGTTAGGGTTAGAGTTAGGGACTCGGTTTAGGGTTAGTGTTAGGGGTTAGGGTTATGCCTAGGGTTAGGATTGAGGAAAACCACAAAGCCAGGAGACCCAGGCACACTAACCGTGTAAAAGACCTACCAAGGTGACAGCAGCATATCCAAAACCTTGCTCCTTCTTCGTCATTCTGCTCAGAACTTGCCACAGCCTAAGGCCCAGTTTCTGGCTTGAGCTAGGGTTAGGGTTAGGGTTAGGCTTACGCCTAGGGTTAGGGTTGAGGAAACCACAAAGCCAGGAGCTCCAGGCGTACTCACCATGCAAAAGACATACCATGGTGACCACAGCACATCCGAAACCTTGCTCCCTCTTCCTCTTTCTGCTCAGAACTCGCCACAACCCTCTGCTGGATTTCTGGCTCAAGGTAGGGTTAGGGTTAGGGTTATGCCTAGGGTTTGGGTTGAGAAAACCACAAAGCCAGGAGCTCCAGGGACACTGATCATGCGAAAGGCAGGACACGTTACGCACGGCACATCCAAAACCTTGCTCCCTCTTCTTCTTTCTGCAAGGGTTAGGGTTAGAGTTAGGGGCTCGGTTTAGGGTTAGTGTTAGGGGTTAGGGTTCGTGTTATGCCTAGGGTTAGGATTGAGAAAACCACAAAGCCAGGAGACCCAGGCACACTAACCGTGTAAAAGACCTACCAAGGTGACAGCAGCATATCCAAAACCTTGCTCCCTCTTCGTCATTCTGCTCAGAACTCGCCACAGCCTAAGGCCCAGTTTCTGGCTTGAGCTAGGGTTAGGGTTTGGTTTAGGGTTAGGGTTAGGGTTAGGCTTACGCCTAGGGTTAGGGTTGAGGAAACCACAAAGCCAGGAGCTCCCGGCGTACTCACCATGCAAAAGACATACCATGGTGACCACAGCACATCCGAAACCTTGCTCCCTCTTCCTCTTTCTGCTCAGAACTCGCCACAACCCTCTGCTGGATTTCTGGCTCAAGGTAGGGTTAGGGTTAGGGTTATGCCTAGGGTTTGGGTTGAGAAAACCACAAAGCCAGGAGCTCCAGGGACACTGATCATGCGAAAGGCAGGACAAGTTACGCACGGCACATCCAAAACCTCGCTCCCTCTTCTTCTTTCTGCAAGGGTAAGGGTTAGGGTTAGGGGCTCGGGTTTGGGTTAGGCTTAGGGGTTAGGGTTTGTGTTATGCCTGGGGTTAGGATTGAGAAAACCACAAAGCCAGGAAACCCAGGGACACTAACCATGTAAAAGGCAGGCCAGCTTAAGCATGGCATATCAAAACCTTCCTCCCTCTTCCTCTTTCTGCGCGGAACTCACCATAGCCCGATGACCGATTAGTGGCTCAATCTACGGTTAGGGTTAGGGTTAGGCGTTCTCCTAGGGTTAGGCTTGAGAAAACCACAAAGCCAGGAGCTCCAGGGATACTCAGCATGTAAAAGGCATACCAAGGTGAGGAGGACACAGCCCAAACCTTGCTCCCTCTTTGTCATTCTGCTCAGAATTGCCACAACCCTCTGCCGGATTTCTGGCTCAAGGTAGGGTTAGGGATAGGGTTAGGCCTTGGGTTAGGGTTAGGGTTATGCCTAGGGTTTGGGTTGAGAAAACCACAAAGCCAGGAGCTCCAGGGACACTGATCATGCGAAAGGCAGGACAAGTTACGCACGGCACATCCAAAACCTTGCTCCCTCTTCTTCTTTCTGCAAGGGTTAGGGTTAGAGTTAGGGGCTCGGTTTAGGGTTAGTGTTAGGGGTTAGGTTTAGGGTTATGCCTAGGGTTAGGATTGAGAAAACCACAAAGCCAGGAGACTCAGGGACACTAACCGTGTAAAAGACCTACCAAGGTGACAGCAGCATATCCAAAACCTTGCTCCCTCTTCGTCATTCTGCTCAGAACTCGCCACAGCCTAAGGCCCAGTTTCTGGCTTGAGCTAGGGTTAGGGTTAGGGTTTGGTTTAGGGTAAGGGTTAGGGTTAGGCTTACGCCTAGGGTTAGGGTTGAGGAAACCACAAAGCCAGGAGCTCCCGGCGTACTCACCATGCAAAAGACATACCATGGTGACCACAGCACATCCGAAACCTTGCTCCCTCTTCCTCTTTCTGCTCAGAACTCGCCACAACCCTCTGCCGGATTTCTGGCTCAAGGTAGGGTTAGGGTTATGCCTAGGGTTTGGGTTGAGAAAACCACAAAGCCAGGAGCTCCAGGGACACTGATCATGCGAAAGGCAGGACACGTTACGCACGGCACATCCAAAACCTTGCTCCCTCTTCTTCTTTCTGCAAGGGTTAGGGTTAGGGTTAGGGGCTCGGGTTTGGGTTAGGCTTAGGGGTTAGGGTTTGTGTTATGCCTGGGGTTAGGATTGAGAAAACCACAAAGCCAGGAAACCCAGGGACACTAACCATGTAAAAGGCAGGCCAGCTTAAGCATGGCATATCAAAACCTTCCTCCCTCTTCCTCTTTCTGCGCGGAACTCACCATAGCCCGATGACCGATTAGTGGCTCAATCTACGGTTAGGGTTAGGGTTAGGCGTTCTCCTAGGGTTAGGCTTGAGAAAACCACAAAGCCAGGAGCTCCAGGGATACTCAGCATGCAAAAGGCATACCAAGGTGAGGAGGACACAGCCCAAACCTTGCTCCCTCTTTGTCATTCTGCTCAGAATTGCCACAACCCTCTGCCGGATTTCTGGCTCAAGGTAGGGTTAGGGATAGGGTTAGGCCTTGGGTTAGGGTTAGGGTTACTCCTAGGGTTAAGGTTGAGAAAACCACAAAGCCAGGAGCTCCAGGGACACTGATCATGCGAAAGGCAGGCCAAGTTAAGCACGGCACACCCAAAACCTTGCTCCCTCTTCTTCTTTCTGCCAGGGTAAGGGTTAGGGTTAGGGGCTCGGTATAGGGTTAGGGTTAGGGGTTAGGGTTCGTGTTATGCCTAGGGTTAGGATTGAGAAAACCACAAAGCCAGGAGATCCAGGCACACTAACCGTGTAAAAGACCTACCAAGGTGACAGCAGCATATCCAAAACCTTGCTCCCTCTTCGTCATTCTGCTCAGAACTCGCCACAGCCTAAGGCCCAGTTTCTGGCTTGAGCTAGGGTTAGGGTTTGGTTTAGGGTAAGGGTTGGGGTTAGGCTTACGCCTAGGGTTAGGGTTGAGGAAACCACAAAGCCAGGAGCTCCCGGCGTACTCACCATGCAAAAGACATACCATGGTGACCGCAGCACATCCAAAACCTTGCTCCCTCTTCCTCTTTCTGCTCAGAACTCGCCACAACCCTCTGCCGGATTTCTGGCTCAAGGTAGGGTTAGGGTTAAGGTTACGCCTAGGGTTTGGGTTGAGAAAACCACAAAGCCAGGAGCTCCAGGGACACTGATCATGCGAAAGGCAGGACACGTTACGCACGGCACATCCAAAACCTTGCTCCCTCTTCTTCTTTCTGCAAGGGTTAGGGTTAGAGTTAGGGGCTCGGTTTAGGGTTAGTGTTAGGGGTTAGGGTTCGTGTTATGCCTAGGGTTAGGATTGAGAAAACCACAAAGCCAGGAGACCCAGGCACACTAACCGTGTAAAAGACCTACCAAGGTGACAGCAGCATATCCAAAACCTTGCTCCCTCTTCCTCTTTCTGCTCAGAACTCGCCACAACCCTCTGCTGGATTTCTGGCTCAAGGTAGGGTTAGGGTTAGGGTTATGCCTAGGGTTTGGGTTGAGAAAACCACAAAGCCAGGAGCTCCAGGGACACTGATCATGCGAAAGGCAGGACAAGTTACGCACGGCACATCCAAAACCTCGCTCCCTCTTCTTCTTTCTGCAAGGGTAAGGGTTAGGGTTAGGGGCTCGGGTTTGGGTTAGGCTTAGGGGTTAGGGTTTGTGTTATGCCTGGGGTTAGGATTGAGAAAACCACAAAGCCAGGAAACCCAGGGACACTAACCATGTAAAAGGCAGGCCAGCTTAAGCATGGCATATCAAAACCTTCCTCCCTCTTCCTCTTTCTGCGCGGAACTCACCATAGCCCGATGACCGATTAGTGGCTCAATCTACGGTTAGGGTTAGGGTTAGGCGTTCTCCTAGGGTTAGGCTTGAGAAAACCACAAAGCCAGGAGCTCCAGGGATACTCAGCATGTAAAAGGCATACCAAGGTGAGGAGGACACAGCCCAAACCTTGCTCCCTCTTTGTCATTCTGCTCAGAATTGCCACAACCCTCTGCCGGATTTCTGGCTCAAGGTAGGGTTAGGGATAGGGTTAGGCCTTGGGTTAGGGTTAGGGTTATGCCTAGGGTTTGGGTTGAGAAAACCACAAAGCCAGGAGCTCCAGGGACACTGATCATGCGAAAGGCAGGACAAGTTAGGCACGGCACATCCAAAACCTTGCTCCCTCTTCTTCTTTCTGCAAGGGTTAGGGTTAGAGTTAGGGGCTCGGTTTAGGGTTAGTGTTAGGGGTTAGGTTTAGGGTTATGCCTAGGGTTAGGATTGAGAAAACCACAAAGCCAGGAGACTCAGGGACACTAACCGTGTAAAAGACCTACCAAGGTGACAGCAGCATATCCAAAACCTTGCTCCCTCTTCGTCATTCTGCTCAGAACTCGCCACAGCCTAAGGCCCAGTTTCTGGCTTGAGCTAGGGTTAGGGTTAGGGTTTGGTTTAGGGTAAGGGTTAGGGTTAGGCTTACGCCTAGGGTTAGGGTTGAGGAAACCACAAAGCCAGGAGCTCCCGGCGTACTCACCATGCAAAAGACATACCATGGTGACCACAGCACATCCGAAACCTTGCTCCCTCTTCCTCTTTCTGCTCAGAACTCGCCACAACCCTCTGCCGGATTTCTGGCTCAAGGTAGGGTTAGGGTTATGCCTAGGGTTTGGGTTGAGAAAACCACAAAGCCAGGAGCTCCAGGGACACTGATCATGCGAAAGGCAGGACACGTTACGCACGGCACATCCAAAACCTTGCTCCCTCTTCTTCTTTCTGCAAGGGTTAGGGTTAGGGTTAGGGGCTCGGGTTTGGGTTAGGCTTAGGGGTTAGGGTTTGTGTTATGCCTGGGGTTAGGATTGAGAAAACCACAAAGCCAGGAAACCCAGGGACACTAACCATGTAAAAGGCAGGCCAGCTTAAGCATGGCATATCAAAACCTTCCTCCCTCTTCCTCTTTCTGCGCGGAACTCACCATAGCCCGATGACCGATTAGTGGCTCAATCTACGGTTAGGGTTAGGGTTAGGCGTTCTCCTAGGGTTAGGCTTGAGAAAACCACAAAGCCAGGAGCTCCAGGGATACTCAGCATGCAAAAGGCATACCAAGGTGAGGAGGACACAGCCCAAACCTTGCTCCCTCTTTGTCATTCTGCTCAGAATTGCCACAACCCTCTGCCGGATTTCTGGCTCAAGGTAGGGTTAGGGATAGGGTTAGGCCTTGGGTTAGGGTTAGGGTTACTCCTAGGGTTAAGGTTGAGAAAACCACAAAGCCAGGAGCTCCAGGGACACTGATCATGCGAAAGGCAGGCCAAGTTAAGCACGGCACACCCAAAACCTTGCTCCCTCTTCTTCTTTCTGCCAGGGTAAGGGTTAGGGTTAGGGGCTCGGTATAGGGTTAGGGTTAGGGGTTAGGGTTCGTGTTATGCCTAGGGTTAGGATTGAGAAAACCACAAAGCCAGGAGATCCAGGCACACTAACCGTGTAAAAGACCTACCAAGGTGACAGCAGCATATCCAAAACCTTGCTCCCTCTTCGTCATTCTGCTCAGAACTCGCCACAGCCTAAGGCCCAGTTTCTGGCTTGAGCTAGGGTTAGGGTTTGGTTTAGGGTAAGGGTTGGGGTTAGGCTTACGCCTAGGGTTAGGGTTGAGGAAACCACAAAGCCAGGAGCTCCCGGCGTACTCACCATGCAAAAGACATACCATGGTGACCGCAGCACATCCAAAACCTTGCTCCCTCTTCCTCTTTCTGCTCAGAACTCGCCACAACCCTCTGCCGGATTTCTGGCTCAAGGTAGGGTTAGGGTTAGGGTTACGCCTAGGGTTTGGGTTGAGAAAACCACAAAGCCAGGAGCTCCAGGGACACTGATCATGCGAAAGGCAGGCCAAGTTAAGCACAGCACATCCTAAACCTTGCTCCCTCTTCTTTCTGCAAGGGTTAGGGTTAGGGTTAGGGGCTCGGGTTAGGGTTAGGATTAGGGGTTAGGGTTATGCCTAGGGTTAGGATTGAGAAAACCACAAAGCCAGGAGACCCACGGACACTAACCATGCAAAAGACCTACCAAGGTGACAGCAGCATATCCAAAACCTTGCTCCCTCTTCGTCATTCTGCTCAGAACTCGCCACAGCCTAAGGCCCAGTTTCTGGCTTGAGCTAGGGTTAGGGTTTGGTTTAGGGTTAGGGTTAGGGTTAGGCTTACGCCTAGGGTTAGAGTTGAGGAAACCACAAAGCCAGGAGCTCCCGGCATACTCACCATGCAAAAGACATACCATGGTGACCGCAGCACATCCAAAACCTTCCTCCCTCTTCGTCATTCTGCTCAGAACTCGCCACAATCCTCTGCTGGATTTCTGGCTCAAGGTAGGGGTTGGGTCAGGGTTACGCCTAGGGTTAGGGTTCGGGTTGAGAAAACCACAAAGCCAGGAGCTCCAGGGATAGTCATCATGCAAAAGGCATACCAAGGTGAGGAGGACACCGCCCAAACCTTGCTCCCTCTTTGTCATTCTGCTCAGAACTTGCCACAACCCTCTGCCGGATTTCTGGCTCAAGGTAGGGTTAGGGATAGGGTTAGGCCTTGGGTTAGGGTTAGGGTTACGCCTAGGGTTAAGGTTGAGAAAACCACAAAGCCAGGAGCTCCAGGGACACTGATCATGCAAAAGGCAGGCCAAGTTAAGCGTGGCACATCCAAAACCTTGCTCCCTCTTCTTCTTTCTGCAAGGGTTAGGGTTAGGGGCTCGGGTGAGGGTTAGGGGTTAGGGTTAGGGGTTAGGGTTAGGGTTTTGCCTAGGGTTAGGATTGAGAAAACCACAAAGCCATGGGACCCAGGCACACTAACCATGCAAAAGGCGGGTCAAGTTAAGCACAGCACATCAAAACCCTGCTCCCTCTTCCTCTTTCTGCTCGGAACTCACCACAGACCGATGCCCGATTACTGGCTCAATCTATGGTTAGGGTTAGGGTTAGGCGTTCTCCTAGGGTTAGGCTTGAGAAAACCACAAAGCCAGGAGCTCCAGGGATACTCAGCATGCAAAAGGCATACCAAGGTGAGGAGGACACAGCCAAAACCTTGCTCCCTCTTTGTCGTTCTGCTCAGAATTGCCACAACCCTCTGCCGGATTTCTGGCTCAAGGTAGGGTTAGGGATAGGGTTACGCCTTGGGTTAGGGTTAGGGTTACGCCTAGGGTTAAGGTTGAGAAAACCACAAAGCCAGGAGCTCCAGGGACACTGATCATGCGAAAGGCAGGCCAAGTTAAGCACGGCACATCCAAAACCTTGCTCCCTCTTCTTCTTTCTGCAAGGGTAAGGGTTAGGGTTAGGGGCTCGGTATAGGGTTAGGGTTAGGGGTTAGGGTTAGGGTTATGCCTAGGGTTAGGATTGAGAAAACCACAAAGCCAGGGGACCCAGGCACACTAACCATGCAAAAGGCCGGTCAAGTTAAGCACAGCACATCAAAACCCTGCTCCCTCTTCCTCTTTCTGCTTGGAACTCACCACAGCCCAATGCCCAGTTTCTGGCTCGGCCTAGGGTTAGGGTTAGGGTTTGGTTTAGGGTTAGGGTTAGGGTTAGCTTACGCCTAGGGTTAGGGTTGAGGAAACCACAAAGCCAGGAGCTCCAGGCGTACTCACAAAGCAAAAGGCATACCAAGGTGACCGCAGCACATCCAAAACCTTGCTCCCTCTTCTTCTTTCTGCAAGGGTTAGGGTTAGGGGCTCGGGTTTGGGTTAGGCTTAGGGGTTAGGGTTATGCCTAGGCTTAGGATTAAGAAAACCACAAAGCCAGGAGACCCAGGGACACTAACCATACAAAAGGCAGGCCAAGTTAAGCATGGCATATCAAAACCTTCCTCCCTCTTCCTCTTTCTGCTCGGAACTCACCACAGACCGATGCCCGATTACTGGCTCAATCTATGGTTAGAGTTAGGTTTAGGCGTTCTCCTAGGGTTAGGCTTGAGAAAACCACAAAGCCAGGAGACCCAGGGACACTAACCATGTAAGAGACCTACCAAGGTGACAGCAGCATATCCAAAACCTTGCTCCCTCTTCGTCATTCTGCTCAGAACTCGCCACAGCCTAAGGCCCAGTTTCTGGCTTGAGCTAGGGTTAGGGTTAGGGTTAGGGTTAGGCTTACGCCTAGGGTTAGGGATGAGGAAACCACAAAGCCAGGAGCTCCCGGCGTACTCACCATGCAAAAGACATACCATGGTGACCACAGCACATCCGAAACCTTGCTCCCTCTTCCTCTTTCTGCTCAGAACTCGCCACATCCCTCTGCCGGATTTCTGGCTCAAGGTAGGGTTAGGGTTATGCCTAGGGTTTGGGTTGAGAAAACCACAAAGCCAGGAGCTCCAGGGACACTGATCATGCGAAAGGCAGGCCAAGTTAAGCACGGCACATCCAAAACCTTGCTCCCTCTTCTTCTTTCTGCAAGGGTTAGGGTTAGGGGCTCGGGTTAGGGTTAGGGGTTAGGGTTAGGGGTAGGGTTAGGGTTAGGGTTTTGACTAGGGTTAGGATTGAGAAAACGACAAAGCCAGGGGACCCAGGCACACTAAGCATGCAAAAGGCAGGCCAAGTTGAGCGTAGCACATCCAAATCCCCTCTCCCTCTTCGTCATTCTGCTCGGAACTCACCACAGCCCAATGCCCGATTTCTGCCTCAGTCTAGGGTTAGGCTTAGGGCTAGGGTTAGGGTTATGCCTAGGGTTAGGGTTCAGAAAACCACAAAGCCAGGAGCTCCAGGGATACTCACCATGCAAAAGGCAGGCCAAGTTGAGCGTAGCACATCCAAATCCCCTCTCCCTCTTCGTCATTCTGCTCGGAACTCCCCACAGCCCAATGCCCGATTTCTGCCTCAGTCTAGGGTTCGGCTTAGGGCTAGGGTTAGGGTTATGCCTAGGGTTAGGGTTCACAAAACCACAAAGCCAGGAGCTCCAGAGATACTCCCCATGCAAAAGGCAGGCCAAGTTGAGCGTAGCACATCCAAATCCTTGCTCCCTCTTCGTCATTCTGCTCGGAACTCACCACAGCCCAATGCCCGATTACTGCCTCAGTCTAGGGTTAAGCTTAGGGCTAGGGTTAGGGTTATGCCTAGGGTTAGGGTTCACAAAACCACAAAGCCAGGAGCTCCAGGGATACTCACCATGCAAAAGGCAGGCCAAGTTGAGCGTAGCACATCCAAATCCTTGCTCCCTCTACGTCATTCTGCTCGGAACTCACCACAGCCCAATGCCCGATTTCTGCCTCAGTCTAGGGTTAGGCTTAGGGCTAGGGTTAGGGTTATGCCTAGGGTTAGGGTTCACAAAACCACAAAGCCAGGAGCTCCAGGGATACTCACCATGCAAAAGGCAGGCCAAGTTGAGCGTAGCACATCCAAATCCTTGCTCCCTCTTTGTCATTCTGCTCGGAACTCACCACAGCCCAATGCCCGATTTCTGCCTCAGTCTAGGGTTAGGGTTAGGGCTAGGGTTAGGGTTATGCCTAGGGTTAGGGTTCAGAAAACCACAAAGCCAGGAGCTCCAGGGATACTCCCCATGCAAAAGGCAGGCCAAGTTGAGCGCAGCCAATCCAAATCCTTGCTCCCTCTTCGTCATTCTGCTCGGAACTCCCCACAGCCCAATGCCCGATTTCTGCCTCAGTCTAGGGTTAGGCTTAGGGCTAGGGTTAGGGTTATGCCTAGGGTTAGGGTTCAGAAAACCACAAAGCCAGGAGCTCCAGGGATACTCACCATGCAAATGGCAGGCCAAGTTGAGCGTAGCACATCCAAATCCCCTCTCCCTCTTCGTCATTCTGCTCGGAACTTCCCACAGCCCAATGCCAGATTTCTGCCTCAGTCTAGGGTTAGGCTTAGGGCTAGGGTTAGGGTTATGCCTAGGGTTAGGGTTCACAAAACCACAAAGCCAGGAGCTCCAGGGACACTGATCATGCGAAAGGCAGGCCAAGTTAAGCACGGCACATCCAAAACCTTGCTCCCTCTTCTTCTTTCTGCAAGGGTTAGGGTTAGGGGCTCGGGTTAGGGTTAGGGGTTAGGTTTAGGGGTAGGGTTAGGGTTAGGGTTTTGACTAGGGTTAGGGTTCACAAAACCACAAAGCCAGGGGACCCAGGCACACTAAGCATGCAAAAGGCAGGCCAAGTTGAGCGTAGCACATCCAAATCCCCTCTCCCTCTTCGTCATTCTGCTCGGAACTCACCACAGCCCAATGCCCGATTTCTGCCTCAGTCTAGGGTTAGGCTTAAGGCTAGGGTTAGGGTTATGCCTAGGGTTAGGGTTATGCCTAGGGTTAGGGTTCAGAAAACCACAAAGCCAGGAGCTCCAGGGATACTCACCATGCAAAAGGCAGGCCAAGTTGAGCGTAGCACATCCAAATCCCCTCTCCCTCTTCGTCATTCTGCTCGGAACTCCCCACAGCCCAATGCCCGATTTCTGCCTCAGTCTAGGGTTCGGCTTAGGGCTAGGGTTAGGGTTTTGACTAGGGTTAGGATTGAGAAAACCACAAAGCCAGGGGACCCAGGCACACTAAGCATGCAAAAGGCAGGCCAAGTTGAGCGTAGCACATCCAAATCCCCTCTCCCTCTTCGTCATTCTGCTCGGAACTCACCACAGCCCAATGCCCGATTTCTGCCTCAGTCTAGGGTTAGGCTTAGGGCTAGGGTTAGGGTTATGCCTAGGGTTAGGGTTCAGAAAACCACAAAGCCAGGAGCTCCAGGGATACTCCCCATGCAAAAGGCAGGCCAAGTTGAGCGTAGCACATCCAAATCCTTGCTCCCTCTTCGTCATTCTGCTCGGAACTCACCACAGCCCAATGCCCGATTTCTGCCTCAGTCTAGGGTTAGGCTTAGGGCTAGGGTTAGGGTTATGCCTAGGGTTAGGGTTCAGAAAACCACAAAGCCAGGAGCTCCAGGGATACTCCCCATGCAAAAGGCAGGCCAAGTTGAGCGTAGCACATCCAAATCCCCTCTCCCTCTTTGTCATTCTGCTCGGAACTCACCACAGCCCAATGCCCGATTTCTGCCTCAGTCTAGGGTTCGGCTTAGGGCTAGGGTTAGGGTTATGCCTAGGGTTAGGGTTCACAAAACCACAAAGCCAGGAGCTCCAGAGATACTCCCCATGCAAAAGGCAGGCCAAGTTGAGCGTAGCACATCCAAATCCTTGCTCCCTCTTCGTCATTCTGCTCGGAACTTCCCACAGCCCAATGCCCGATTTCTGCCTCAGTCTAGGGTTAGGTTTAGGGCTAGGGTTAGGGTTATGCCTAGGGTTAGGGTTCAGAAAACCACAAAGCCAGGAGCTCCAGGGATACTCACCATGCAAAAGGCAGGCCAAGTTGAGTGTAGCACATCCAAATCCTTGCTCCCTCTTCGTCATTCTGCTCGGAACTCACCACAGCCCAATGCCCGATTTCTGCCTCAGTCTAGGGTTCGGCTTAGGGCTAGGGTTAGGGTTATGCCTAGGGTTAGGGTTCACAAAACCACAAAGCCAGGAGCTCCAGAGATACTCCCCATGCAAAAGGCAGGCCAAGTTGAGCGTAGCACATCCAAATCCTTGCTCCCTCTTTGTCATTCTGCTCAGAACTTCCCACAGCCCAATGCCAGATTACTGGCTCAGTCTAGGGTTAGGCTTAGGGCTAGGGTTAGGGTTATGCCTAGGGTTAGGGTTCACAAAACCACAAAGCCAGGAGCTCCAGGGATACTCACCATGCAAAAGGCAGGCCAAGTTGAGCGTAGCACATCCAAATCCTTGCTCCCTCTACGTCATTCTGCTCGGAACTCACCACAGCCCAATGCCCGATTACTGCCTCAGTCTAGGGTTAGGCTTAGGGCTAGGGTTAGGGTTATGCCTAGGGTTAGGGTTCACAAAACCACAAAGCCAGGAGCTCCAGGGATACTCACCATGCAAAAGGCAGGCCAAGTTGAGCGTAGCACATCCAAATCCCCTCTCCCTCTTCGTCATTCTGCTCGGAACTCACCACAGCCCAATGCCCGATTTCTGCCTCAGTCTAGGGTTAGGCTTAGGGCTAGGGTTAGGGTTATGCCTAGGGTTAGGGTTCACAAAACCACAAAGCCAGGAGCTCCAGGGATACTCACCATGCAAAAGGCAGGCCAAGTTGAGCGTAGCACATCCAAATCCTTGCTCCCTCTTTGTCATTCTGCTCGGAACTCACCACAGCCCCTTGCCCGATTTCTGCCTCAGTCTAGGGTTAGGCTTAGGGCTAGGGTTAGGGTTATGCCTAGGGTTAGGGTTCAGAAAACCACAAAGCCAGGAGCTCCAGGGATACTCCCCATGCAAAAGGCAGGCCAAGTTGAGCGCAGCCAATCCAAATCCTTGCTCCCTCTTCGTCATTCTGCTCGGAACTCCCCACAGCCCAATGCCCGATTTCTGCCTCAGTCTAGGGTTAGGCTTAGGGCTAGGGTTAGGGTTATGCCTAGGGTTAGGGTTCACAAAACCACAAAGCCAGGAGCTCCAGGGACACTGATCATGCGAAAGGCAGGCCAAGTTAAGCACGGCACATCCAAAACCTTGCTCCCTCTTCTTCTTTCTGCAACGGTTAGGGTTAGGGGCTCGGGTTAGGGTTAGGGGTTAGGGTTAGGGGTAGGGTTAGGGTTAGGGTTTTGACTAGGGTTAGGGTTCACAAAACCACAAAGCCAGGGGACCCAGGCACACTAAGCATGCAAAAGGCAGGCCAAGTTGAGCGTAGCACATCCAAATCCCCTCTCCCTCTTCGTCATTCTGCTCGGAACTCACCACAGCCCAATGCCCGATTTCTGCCTCAGTCTAGGGTTAGGCTTAAGGCTAGGGTTAGGGTTATGCCTAGGGTTAGGGTTATGCCTAGGGTTAGGGTTCAGAAAACCACAAAGCCAGGAGCTCCAGGGATACTCACCATGCAAAAGGCAGGCCAAGTTGAGCGTAGCACATCCAAATCCCCTCTCCCTCTTCGTCATTCTGCTCGGAACTCCCCACAGCCCAATGCCCGATTTCTGCCTCAGTCTAGGGTTCGGCTTAGGGCTAGGGTTAGGGTTATGCCTAGGGTTAGGGTTCACAAAACCACAAAGCCAGGAGCTCCAGGGATACTCCCCATGCAAAAGGCAGGCCAAGTTGAGCGTAGCACATCCAAATCCCCTCTCCCTCTTCATCATTCTGCTCGGAACTCACCACAGCCCCATGCCCGATTTCTGCCTCAGTCTAGGGTTAGGCTTAGGGCTAGGGTTAGGGTTATGCCTAGGGTTAGGGTTCACAAAACCACAAAGCCAGGAGCTCCAGGGATACTCCCCATGCAAAAGGCAGGCCAAGTTGAGCGTAGCACATCCAAATCCTTGCTCCCTCTTCGTCATTCTGCTCGGAACTCCCCACAGCCCAATGCCCGATTTCTGCCTCAGTCTAGGGTTAGGCTTAGGGCTAGGGTTAGGGTTATGCCTAGGGTTAGGGTTCACAAAACCACAAAGCCAGGAGCTCCAGGGACACTGATCATGCGAAAGGCAGGCCAAGTTAAGCACGGCACATCCAAAACCTTGCTCCCTCTTCTTCTTTCTGCAAGGGTTAGGGTTAGGGGCTCGGGTTAGTGTTAGGGGTTAGGGTTAGGGGTAGGGTTAGGGTTAGGGTTTTGACTAGGGTTAGGATTGAGAAAACGACAAAGCCAGGGGACCCAGGCACACTAAGCATGCAAAAGGCAGGCCAAGTTGAGCGTAGCACATCCAAATCCCCTCTCCCTCTTCGTCATTCTGCTCGGAATTCACCACAGCCCAATGCCCGATTTCTGCCTCTGTCTAGGGTTAGGCTTAGGGCTAGGGTTAGGGTTATGCCTAGGGTTAGGGTTCACAAAACCACAAAGCCAGGAGCTCCAGGGATACTCCCCATGCAAAAGGCAGGCCAAGTTGAGCGTAGCACATCCAAATCCTTGCTCCCTCTTCGTCATTCTGCTCGGAACTCACCACAGCCCAATGCCCGATTTCTGCCTCAGTCTAGGGTTAGGCTTAGGGCTAGGGTTAGGGTTATGCCTAGGGTTAGGGTTCAGAAAACCACAAAGCCAGGAGCTCCAGGGATACTCCCCATGCAAAAGGCAGGCCAAGTTGAGTGTAGCACATCCAAATCCCCTCTCCCTCTTTGTCATTCTGCTCGGAACTCACCACAGCCCAATGCCCGATTTCTGCCTCAGTCTAGGGTTCGGCTTAGGGCTAGGGTTAGGGTTATGCCTAGGGTTAGGGTTCACAAAACCACAAAGCCAGGAGCTCCAGAGATACTCCCCATGCAAAAGGCAGGCCAAGTTGAGCGTAGCACATCCAAATCCTTGCTCCCTCTTCGTCATTCTGCTCGGAACTCACCACAGCCCAATGCCCGATTTCTGCCTCAGTCTAGGGTTAGGTTTAGGGCTAGGGTTAGGGTTATGCCTAGGGTTAGGGTTCAGAAAACCACAAAGCCAGGAGCTCCAGGGATACTCACCATGCAAAAGGCAGGCCAAGTTGAGCGTAGCACATCCAAATCCTTGCTCCCTCTTTGTCATTCTGCTCGGAACTCACCACAGCCCCATGCCCGATTTCTGCCTCAGTCTAGGGTTAGGCTTAGGGCTAGGGTTAGGGTTATGCCTAGGGTTAGGGTTCACAAAACCACAAAGCCAGGAGCTCCAGGGATACTCCCCATGCAAAAGGCAGGCCAAGTTGAGCGCAGCCAATCCAAATCCTTGCTCCCTCTTCGTCATTCTGCTCGGAACTCCCCACAGCCCAATGCCCGATTTCTGCCTCAGTCTAGGGTTAGGCTTAGGGCTAGGGTTAGGGTTATGCCTAGGGTTAGGGTTCACAAAACCACAAAGCCAGGAGCTCCAGGGACACTGATCATGCGAAAGGCAGGCCAAGTTAAGCACGGCACATCCAAAACCTTGCTCCCTCTTCTTCTTTCTGCAAGGGTTAGGGTTAGGGGCTCGGGTTAGGGTTAGGGGTTAGGGTTAGGGGTAGGGTTAGGGTTAGGGTTTTGACTAGGGTTAGGGTTCACAAAACCACAAAGCCAGGGGACCCAGGCACACTAAGCATGCAAAAGGCAGGCCAAGTTGAGCGTAGCACATCCAAATCCCCTCTCCCTCTTCGTCATTCTGCTCGGAACTCACCACAGCCCAATGCCCGATTTCTGCCTCAGTCTAGGGTTAGGCTTAAGGCTAGGGTTAGGGTTATGCCTAGGGTTAGGGTTATGCCTAGGGTTAGGGTTCAGAAAACCACAAAGCCAGGAGCTCCAGGGATACTCACCATGCAAAAGGCAGGCCAAGTTGAGCGTAGCACATCCAAATCCCCTCTCCCTCTTCGTCATTCTGCTCGGAACTCCCCACAGCCCAATGCCCGATTTCTGCCTCAGTCTAGGGTTCGGCTTAGGGCTAGGGTTAGGGTTATGCCTAGGGTTAGGGTTCACAAAACCACAAAGCCAGGAGCTCCAGGGATACTCCCCATGCAAAAGGCAGGCCAAGTTGAGCGTAGCACATCCAAATCCCCTCTCCCTCTTCATCATTCTGCTCGGAACTCACCACAGCCCCATGCCCGATTTCTGCCTCAGTCTAGGGTTAGGTTTAGGGCTAGGGTTAGGGTTATGCCTAGGGTTAGGGTTCAGAAAACCACAAAGCCAGGAGCTCCAGGGATACTCACCATGCAAAAGGCAGGCCAAGTTGAGCGTAGCACATCCAAATCCTTGCTCCCTCTTCGTCATTCTGCTCGGAACTCCCCACAGCCCAATGCCCGATTTCTGCCTCAGTCTAGGGTTAGGCTTAGGGCTAGGGTTAGGGTTATGCCTAGGGTTAGGGTTCACAAAACCACAAAGCCAGGAGCTCCAGGGACACTGATCATGCGAAAGGCAGGCCAAGTTAAGCACGGCACATCCAAAACCTTGCTCCCTCTTCTTCTTTCTGCAAGGGTTAGGGTTAGGGGCTCGGGTTAGTGTTAGGGGTTAGGGTTAGGGGTAGGGTTAGGGTTAGGGTTTTGACTAGGGTTAGGATTGAGAAAACGACAAAGCCAGGGGACCCAGGCACACTAAGCATGCAAAAGGCAGGCCAAGTTGAGCGTAGCACATCCAAATCCCCTCTCCCTCTTCGTCATTCTGCTCGGAATTCACCACAGCCCAATGCCCGATTTCTGCCTCAGTCTAGGGTTAGGCTTAGGGCTAGGGTTAGGGTTATGCCTAGGGTTAGGGTTCAGAAAACCACAAAGCCAGGAGCTCCAGGGATACTCCCCATGCAAAAGGCAGGCCAAGTTGAGCGTAGCACATCCAAATCCCCTCTCCCTCTTTGTCATTCTGCTCGGAACTCACCACAGCCCAATGCCCGATTTCTGCCTCAGTCTAGGGTTCGGCTTAGGGCTAGGGTTAGGGTTATGCCTAGGGTTAGGGTTCACAAAACCACAAAGCCAGGAGCTCCAGAGATACTCCCCATGCAAAAGGCAGGCCAAGTTGAGCGTAGCACATCCAAATCCTTGCTCCCTCTACGTCATTCTGCTCGGAACTCACCACAGCCCAATGCCCGATTTCTGCCTCAGTCTAGGGTTAGGCTTAGGGCTAGGGTTAGGGTTATGCCTAGGGTTAGGGTTCACAAAACCACAAAGCCAGGAGCTCCAGGGATACTCACCATGCAAAAGGCAGGCCAAGTTGAGCGTAGCACATCCAAATCCTTGCTCCCTCTTTGTCATTCTGCTCGGAACTCACCACAGCCCCATGCCCGATTTCTGCCTCAGTCTAGGGTTAGGCTTAGGGCTAGGGTTAGGGTTATGCCTAGGGTTAGGGTTCAGAAAACCACAAAGCCAGGAGCTCCAGGGATACTCCCCATGCAAAAGGCAGGCCAAGTTGAGCGCAGCCAATCCAAATCCTTGCTCCCTCTTCGTCATTCTGCTCGGAACTCCCCACAGCCCAATGCCCGATTTCTGCCTCAGTCTAGGGTTAGGCTTAGGGCTAGGGTTAGGGTTATGCCTAGGGTTAGGGTTCAGAAAACCACAAAGCCAGGAGCTCCAGGGATACTCACCATGCAAATGGCAGGCCAAGTTGAGCGTAGCACATCCAAATCCCCTCTCCCTCTTCGTCATTCTGCTCGGAACTTCCCACAGCCCAATGCCAGATTTCTGCCTCAGTCTAGGGTTAGGCTTAGGGCTAGGGTTAGGGTTATGCCTAGGGTTAGGGTTCACAAAACCACAAAGCCAGGAGCTCCAGGGACACTGATCATGCGAAAGGCAGGCCAAGTTAAGCACGGCACATCCAAAACCTTGCTCCCTCTTCTTCTTTCTGCAAGGGTTAGGGTTAGGGGCTCGGGTTAGGGTTAGGGGTTAGGTTTAGGGGTAGGGTTAGGGTTAGGGTTTTGACTAGGGTTAGGGTTCACAAAACCACAAAGCCAAGGGACCCAGGCACACTAAGCATGCAAAAGGCAGGCCAAGTTGAGCGTAGCACATCCAAATCCCCTCTCCCTCTTCGTCATTCTGCTCGGAACTCACCACAGCCCAATGCCCGATTTCTGCCTCAGTCTAGGGTTAGGCTTAAGGCTAGGGTTAGGGTTATGCCTAGGGTTAGGGTTATGCCTAGGGTTAGGGTTCAGAAAACCACAAAGCCAGGAGCTCCAGGGATACTCACCATGCAAAAGGCAGGCCAAGTTGAGCGTAGCACATCCAAATCCCCTCTCCCTCTTCGTCATTCTGCTCGGAACTCCCCACAGCCCAATGCCCGATTTCTGCCTCAGTCTAGGGTTCGGCTTAGGGCTAGGGTTAGGGTTTTGACTAGGGTTAGGATTGAGAAAACCACAAAGCCAGGGGACCCAGGCACACTAAGCATGCAAAAGGCAGGCCAAGTTGAGCGTAGCACATCCAAATCCCCTCTCCCTCTTCGTCATTCTGCTCGGAACTCACCACAGCCCAATGCCCGATTTCTGCCTCAGTCTAGGGTTAGGCTTAGGGCTAGGGTTAGGGTTATGCCTAGGGTTAGGGTTCAGAAAACCACAAAGCCAGGAGCTCCAGGGATACTCCCCATGCAAAAGGCAGGCCAAGTTGAGCGTAGCACATCCAAATCCTTGCTCCCTCTTCGTCATTCTGCTCGGAACTCACCACAGCCCAATGCCCGATTTCTGCCTCAGTCTAGGGTTAGGCTTAGGGCTAGGGTTAGGGTTATGCCTAGGGTTAGGGTTCAGAAAGCCACAAAGCCAGGAGCTCCAGGGATACTCCCCATGCAAAAGGCAGGCCAAGTTGAGCGTAGCACATCCAAATCCCCTCTCCCTCTTTGTCATTCTGCTCGGAACTCACCACAGCCCAATGCCCGATTTCTGCCTCAGTCTAGGGTTCGGCTTAGGGCTAGGGTTAGGGTTATGCCTAGGGTTAGGGTTCACAAAACCACAAAGCCAGGAGCTCCAGAGATACTCCCCATGCAAAAGGCAGGCCAAGTTGAGCGTAGCACATCCAAATCCCCTCTCCCTCTTCGTCATTCTGCTCGGAACTTCCCACAGCCCAATGCCCGATTTCTGCCTCAGTCTAGGGTTAGGTTTAGGGCTAGGGTTAGGGTTATGCCTAGGGTTAGGGTTCAGAAAACCACAAAGCCAGGAGCTCCAGGGATACTCACCATGCAAAAGGCAGGCCAAGTTGAGTGTAGCACATCCAAATCCTTGCTCCCTCTTCGTCATTCTGCTCGGAACTCACCACAGCCCAATGCCCGATTTCTGCCTCAGTCTAGGGTTCGGCTTAGGGCTAGGGTTAGGGTTATGCCTAGGGTTAGGGTTCACAAAACCACAAAGCCAGGAGCTCCAGAGATACTCCCCATGCAAAAGGCAGGCCAAGTTGAGCGTAGCACATCCAAATCCTTGCTCCCTCTTTGTCATTCTGCTCAGAACTTCCCACAGCCCAATGCCAGATTACTGGCTCAGTCTAGGGTTAGGCTTAGGGCTAGGGTTAGGGTTATGCCTAGGGTTAGGGTTCAGAAAACCACAAAGCCAGGAGCTCCAGGGATACTCACCATGCAAAAGGCAGGCCAAGTTGAGCGTAGCACATCCAAATCCTTGCTCCCTCTACGTCATTCTGCTCGGAACTCACCACAGCCCAATGCCCGATTACTGCCTCAGTCTAGGGTTAGGCTTAGGGCTAGGGTTAGGGTTATGCCTAGGGTTAGGGTTCACAAAACCACAAAGCCAGGAGCTCCAGGGATACTCACCATGCAAAAGGCAGGCCAAGTTGAGCGTAGCACATCCAAATCCCCTCTCCCTCTTCGTCATTCTGCTCGGAACTCACCACAGCCCAATGCCCGATTTCTGCCTCAGTCTAGGGTTAGGCTTAGGGCTAGGGTTAGGGTTATGCCTAGGGTTAGGGTTCACAAAACCACAAAGCCAGGAGCTCCAGGGATACTCACCATGCAAAAGGCAGGCCAAGTTGAGCGTAGCACATCCAAATCCTTGCTCCCTCTTTGTCATTCTGCTCGGAACTCACCACAGCCCCATGCCCGATTTCTGCCTCAGTCTAGGGTTAGGCTTAGGGCTAGGGTTAGGGTTATGCCTAGGGTTAGGGTTCAGAAAACCACAAAGCCAGGAGCTCCAGGGATACTCCCCATGCAAAAGGCAGGCCAAGTTGAGCGCAGCCAATCCAAATCCTTGCTCCCTCTTCGTCATTCTGCTCGGAACTCCCCACAGCCCAATGCCCGATTTCTGCCTCAGTCTAGGGTTAGGCTTAGGGCTAGGGTTAGGGTTATGCCTAGGGTTAGGGTTCACAAAACCACAAAGCCAGGAGCTCCAGGGACACTGATCATGCGAAAGGCAGGCCAAGTTAAGCACGGCACATCCAAAACCTTGCTCCCTCTTCTTCTTTCTGCAACGGTTAGGGTTAGGGGCTCGGGTTAGGGTTAGGGGTTAGGGTTAGGGGTAGGGTTAGGGTTAGGGTTTTGACTAGGGTTAGGGTTCACAAAACCACAAAGCCAGGGGACCCAGGCACACTAAGCATGCAAAAGGCAGGCCAAGTTGAGCGTAGCACATCCAAATCCCCTCTCCCTCTTCGTCATTCTGCTCGGAACTCACCACAGCCCAATGCCCGATTTCTGCCTCAGTCTAGGGTTAGGCTTAAGGCTAGGGTTAGGGTTATGCCTAGGGTTAGGGTTATGCCTAGGGTTAGGGTTCAGAAAACCACAAAGCCAGGAGCTCCAGGGATACTCACCATGCAAAAGGCAGGCCAAGTTGAGCGTAGCACATCCAAATCCCCTCTCCCTCTTCGTCATTCTGCTCGGAACTCCCCACAGCCCAATGCCCGATTTCTGCCTCAGTCTAGGGTTCGGCTTAGGGCTAGGGTTAGGGTTATGCCTAGGGTTAGGGTTCACAAAACCACAAAGCCAGGAGCTCCAGGGATACTCCCCATGCAAAAGGCAGGCCAAGTTGAGCGTAGCACATCCAAATCCCCTCTCCCTCTTCATCATTCTGCTCGGAACTCACCACAGCCCCATGCCCGATTTCTGCCTCAGTCTAGGGTTAGGCTTAGGGCTAGGGTTAGGGTTATGCCTAGGGTTAGGGTTCACAAAACCACAAAGCCAGGAGCTCCAGGGATACTCCCCATGCAAAAGGCAGGCCAAGTTGAGCGTAGCACATCCAAATCCTTGCTCCCTCTTCGTCATTCTGCTCGGAACTCCCCACAGCCCAATGCCCGATTTCTGCCTCAGTCTAGGGTTAGGCTTAGGGCTAGGGTTAGGGTTATGCCTAGGGTTAGGGTTCACAAAACCACAAAGCCAGGAGCTCCAGGGACACTGATCATGCGAAAGGCAGGCCAAGTTAAGCACGGCACATCCAAAACCTTGCTCCCTCTTCTTCTTTCTGCAAGGGTTAGGGTTAGGGGCTCGGGTTAGTGTTAGGGGTTAGGGTTAGGGGTAGGGTTAGGGTTAGGGTTTTGACTAGGGTTAGGATTGAGAAAACGACAAAGCCAGGGGACCCAGGCACACTAAGCATGCAAAAGGCAGGCCAAGTTGAGCGTAGCACATCCAAATCCCCTCTCCCTCTTCGTCATTCTGCTCGGAATTCACCACAGCCCAATGCCCGATTTCTGCCTCTGTCTAGGGTTAGGCTTAGGGCTAGGGTTAGGGTTATGCCTAGGGTTAGGGTTCACAAAACCACAAAGCCAGGAGCTCCAGGGATACTCCCCATGCAAAAGGCAGGCCAAGTTGAGCGTAGCACATCCAAATCCTTGCTCCCTCTTCGTCATTCTGCTCGGAACTCACCACAGCCCAATGCCCGATTTCTGCCTCAGTCTAGGGTTAGGCTTAGGGCTAGGGTTAGGGTTATGCCTAGGGTTAGGGTTCAGAAAACCACAAAGCCAGGAGCTCCAGGGATACTCCCCATGCAAAAGGCAGGCCAAGTTGAGCGTAGCACATCCAAATCCCCTCTCCCTCTTTGTCATTCTGCTCGGAACTCACCACAGCCCAATGCCCGATTTCTGCCTCAGTCTAGGGTTCGGCTTAGGGCTAGGGTTAGGGTTATGCCTAGGGTTAGGGTTCACAAAACCACAAAGCCAGGAGCTCCAGAGATACTCCCCATGCAAAAGGCAGGCCAAGTTGAGCGTAGCACATCCAAATCCTTGCTCCCTCTTCGTCATTCTGCTCGGAACTCACCACAGCCCAATGCCCGATTTCTGCCTCAGTCTAGGGTTAGGTTTAGGGCTAGGGTTAGGGTTATGCCTAGGGTTAGGGTTCAGAAAACCACAAAGCCAGGAGCTCCAGGGATACTCACCATGCAAAAGGCAGGCCAAGTTGAGCGTAGCACATCCAAATCCTTGCTCCCTCTTTGTCATTCTGCTCGGAACTCACCACAGCCCCATGCCCGATTTCTGCCTCAGTCTAGGGTTAGGCTTAGGGCTAGGGTTAGGGTTATGCCTAGGGTTAGGGTTCACAAAACCACAAAGCCAGGAGCTCCAGGGATACTCCCCATGCAAAAGGCAGGCCAAGTTGAGCGCAGCCAATCCAAATCCTTGCTCCCTCTTCGTCATTCTGCTCGGAACTCCCCACAGCCCAATGCCCGATTTCTGCCTCAGTCTAGGGTTAGGCTTAGGGCTAGGGTTAGGGTTATGCCTAGGGTTAGGGTTCACAAAACCACAAAGCCAGGAGCTCCAGGGACACTGATCATGCGAAAGGCAGGCCAAGTTAAGCACGGCACATCCAAAACCTTGCTCCCTCTTCTTCTTTCTGCAAGGGTTAGGGTTAGGGGCTCGGGTTAGGGTTAGGGGTTAGGGTTAGGGGTAGGGTTAGGGTTAGGGTTTTGACTAGGGTTAGGGTTCACAAAACCACAAAGCCAGGGGACCCAGGCACACTAAGCATGCAAAAGGCAGGCCAAGTTGAGCGTAGCACATCCAAATCCCCTCTCCCTCTTCGTCATTCTGCTCGGAACTCACCACAGCCCAATGCCCGATTTCTGCCTCAGTCTAGGGTTAGGCTTAAGGCTAGGGTTAGGGTTATGCCTAGGGTTAGGGTTATGCCTAGGGTTAGGGTTCAGAAAACCACAAAGCCAGGAGCTCCAGGGATACTCACCATGCAAAAGGCAGGCCAAGTTGAGCGTAGCACATCCAAATCCCCTCTCCCTCTTCGTCATTCTGCTCGGAACTCCCCACAGCCCAATGCCCGATTTCTGCCTCAGTCTAGGGTTCGGCTTAGGGCTAGGGTTAGGGTTATGCCTAGGGTTAGGGTTCACAAAACCACAAAGCCAGGAGCTCCAGGGATACTCCCCATGCAAAAGGCAGGCCAAGTTGAGCGTAGCACATCCAAATCCCCTCTCCCTCTTCATCATTCTGCTCGGAACTCACCACAGCCCCATGCCCGATTTCTGCCTCAGTCTAGGGTTAGGTTTAGGGCTAGGGTTAGGGTTATGCCTAGGGTTAGGGTTCAGAAAACCACAAAGCCAGGAGCTCCAGGGATACTCACCATGCAAAAGGCAGGCCAAGTTGAGCGTAGCACATCCAAATCCTTGCTCCCTCTTCGTCATTCTGCTCGGAACTCCCCACAGCCCAATGCCCGATTTCTGCCTCAGTCTAGGGTTAGGCTTAGGGCTAGGGTTAGGGTTATGCCTAGGGTTAGGGTTCACAAAACCACAAAGCCAGGAGCTCCAGGGACACTGATCATGCGAAAGGCAGGCCAAGTTAAGCACGGCACATCCAAAACCTTGCTCCCTCTTCTTCTTTCTGCAAGGGTTAGGGTTAGGGGCTCGGGTTAGTGTTAGGGGTTAGGGTTAGGGGTAGGGTTAGGGTTAGGGTTTTGACTAGGGTTAGGATTGAGAAAACGACAAAGCCAGGGGACCCAGGCACACTAAGCATGCAAAAGGCAGGCCAAGTTGAGCGTAGCACATCCAAATCCCCTCTCCCTCTTCGTCATTCTGCTCGGAATTCACCACAGCCCAATGCCCGATTTCTGCCTCAGTCTAGGGTTAGGCTTAGGGCTAGGGTTAGGGTTATGCCTAGGGTTAGGGTTCAGAAAACCACAAAGCCAGGAGCTCCAGGGATACTCCCCATGCAAAAGGCAGGCCAAGTTGAGCGTAGCACATCCAAATCCCCTCTCCCTCTTTGTCATTCTGCTCGGAACTCACCACAGCCCAATGCCCGATTTCTGCCTCAGTCTAGGGTTCGGCTTAGGGCTAGGGTTAGGGTTATGCCTAGGGTTAGGGTTCACAAAACCACAAAGCCAGGAGCTCCAGAGATACTCCCCATGCAAAAGGCAGGCCAAGTTGAGCGTAGCACATCCAAATCCTTGCTCCCTCTTCGTCATTCTGCTCGGAACTCACCACAGCCCAATGCCCGATTTCTGCCTCAGTCTAGGGTTAGGTTTAGGGCTAGGGTTACGGTTATGCCTAGGGTTAGGGTTCAGAAAACCACAAAGCCAGGAGCTCCAGGGATACTCACCATGCAAAAGGCAGGCCAAGTTGAGCGTAGCACATCCAAATCCTTGCTCCCTCTTTGTCATTCTGCTCGGAACTCACCACAGCCCCATGCCCGATTTCTGCCTCAGTCTAGGGTTAGGCTTAGGGCTAGGGTTAGGGTTATGCCTAGGGTTAGGGTTCACAAAACCACAAAGCCAGGAGCTCCAGAGATACTCCCCATGCAAAAGGCAGGCCAAGTTGAGCGCAGCCAATCCAAATCCTTGCTCCCTCTTCGTCATTCTGCTCGGAACTCCCCACAGCCCAATGCCCGATTTCTGCCTCAGTCTAGGGTTAGGCTTAGGGCTAGGGTTAGGGTTATGCCTAGGGTTAGGGTTCAGAAAACCACAAAGCCAGGAGCTCCAGGGATACTCACCATGCAAATGGCAGGCCAAGTTGAGCGTAGCACATCCAAATCCCCTCTCCCTCTTCGTCATTCTGCTCGGAACTTCCCACAGCCCAATGCCAGATTTCTGCCTCAGTCTAGGGTTAGGCTTAGGGCTAGGGTTAGGGTTATGCCTAGGGTTAGGGTTCACAAAACCACAAAGCCAGGAGCTCCAGGGATACTCACCATGCAAAAGGCAGGCCAAGTTGAGCGTAGCACATCCAAATCCTTGCTCCCTCTTTGTCATTCTGCTCGGAACTCACCACAGCCCCATGCCCGATTTCTGCCTCAGTCTAGGGTTAGGCTTAGGGCTAGGGTTAGGGTTATGCCTAGGGTTAGGGTTCAGAAAACCACAAAGCCAGGAGCTCCAGGGATACTCCCCATGCAAAAGGCAGGCCAAGTTGAGCGCAGCCAATCCAAATCCTTGCTCCCTCTTCGTCATTCTGCTCGGAACTCCCCACAGCCCAATGCCCGATTTCTGCCTCAGTCTAGGGTTAGGCTTAGGGCTAGGGTTAGGGTTATGCCTAGGGTTAGGGTTCAGAAAACCACAAAGCCAGGAGCTCCAGGGATACTCACCATGCAAATGGCAGGCCAAGTTGAGCGTAGCACATCCAAATCCCCTCTCCCTCTTCGTCATTCTGCTCGGAACTTCCCACAGCCCAATGCCAGATTTCTGCCTCAGTCTAGGGTTAGGCTTAGGGCTAGGGTTAGGGTTATGCCTAGGGTTAGGGTTCACAAAACCACAAAGCCAGGAGCTCCAGGGACACTGATCATGCGAAAGGCAGGCCAAGTTAAGCACGGCACATCCAAAACCTTGCTCCCTCTTCTTCTTTCTGCAAGGGTTAGGGTTAGGGGCTCGGGTTAGGGTTAGGGGTTAGGTTTAGGGGTAGGGTTAGGGTTAGGGTTTTGACTAGGGTTAGGGTTCACAAAACCACAAAGCCAGGGGACCCAGGCACACTAAGCATGCAAAAGGCAGGCCAAGTTGAGCGTAGCACATCCAAATCCCCTCTCCCTCTTCGTCATTCTGCTCGGAACTCACCACAGCCCAATGCCCGATTTCTGCCTCAGTCTAGGGTTAGGCTTAAGGCTAGGGTTAGGGTTATGCCTAGGGTTAGGGTTATGCCTAGGGTTAGGGTTCAGAAAACCACAAAGCCAGGAGCTCCAGGGATACTCACCATGCAAAAGGCAGGCCAAGTTGAGCGTAGCACATCCAAATCCCCTCTCCCTCTTCGTCATTCTGCTCGGAACTCCCCACAGCCCAATGCCCGATTTCTGCCTCAGTCTAGGGTTCGGCTTAGGGCTAGGGTTAGGGTTTTGACTAGGGTTAGGATTGAGAAAACCACAAAGCCAGGGGACCCAGGCACACTAAGCATGCAAAAGGCAGGCCAAGTTGAGCGTAGCACATCCAAATCCCCTCTCCCTCTTCGTCATTCTGCTCGGAACTCACCACAGCCCAATGCCCGATTTCTGCCTCAGTCTAGGGTTAGGCTTAGGGCTAGGGTTAGGGTTATGCCTAGGGTTAGGGTTCACAAAACCACAAAGCCAGGAGCTCCAGGGATACTCCCCATGCAAAAGGCAGGCCAAGTTGAGCGTAGCACATCCAAATCCTTGCTCCCTCTTCGTCATTCTGCTCGGAACTCACCACAGCCCAATGCCCGATTTCTGCCTCAGTCTAGGGTTAGGCTTAGGGCTAGGGTTAGGGTTATGCCTAGGGTTAGGGTTCAGAAAACCACAAAGCCAGGAGCTCCAGGGATACTCCCCATGCAAAAGGCAGGCCAAGTTGAGCGTAGCACATCCAAATCCCCTCTCCCTCTTTGTCATTCTGCTCGGAACTCACCACAGCCCAATGCCCGATTTCTGCCTCAGTCTAGGGTTCGGCTTAGGGCTAGGGTTAGGGTTATGCCTAGGGTTAGGGTTCACAAAACCACAAAGCCAGGAGCTCCAGAGATACTCCCCATGCAAAAGGCAGGCCAAGTTGAGCGTAGCACATCCAAATCCTTGCTCCCTCTTCGTCATTCTGCTCGGAACTTCCCACAGCCCAATGCCCGATTTCTGCCTCAGTCTAGGGTTAGGTTTAGGGCTAGGGTTAGGGTTATGCCTAGGGTTAGGGTTCAGAAAACCACAAAGCCAGGAGCTCCAGGGATACTCACCATGCAAAAGGCAGGCCAAGTTGAGTGTAGCACATCCAAATCCTTGCTCCCTCTTCGTCATTCTGCTCGGAACTCACCACAGCCCAATGCCCGATTTCTGCCTCAGTCTAGGGTTCGGCTTAGGGCTAGGGTTAGGGTTATGCCTAGGGTTAGGGTTCACAAAACCACAAAGCCAGGAGCTCCAGAGATACTCCCCATGCAAAAGGCAGGCCAAGTTGAGCGTAGCACATCCAAATCCTTGCTCCCTCTTTGTCATTCTGCTCAGAACTTCCCACAGCCCAATGCCAGATTACTGGCTCAGTCTAGGGTTAGGCTTAGGGCTAGGGTTAGGGTTATGCCTAGGGTTAGGGTTCACAAAACCACAAAGCCAGGAGCTCCAGGGATACTCACCATGCAAAAGGCAGGCCAAGTTGAGCGTAGCACATCCAAATCCTTGCTCCCTCTACGTCATTCTGCTCGGAACTCACCACAGCCCAATGCCCGATTACTGCCTCAGTCTAGGGTTAGGCTTAGGGCTAGGGTTAGGGTTATGCCTAGGGTTAGGGTTCACAAAACCACAAAGCCAGGAGCTCCAGGGATACTCACCATGCAAAAGGCAGGCCAAGTTGAGCGTAGCACATCCAAATCCCCTCTCCCTCTTCGTCATTCTGCTCGGAACTCACCACAGCCCAATGCCCGATTTCTGCCTCAGTCTAGGGTTAGGCTTAGGGCTAGGGTTAGGGTTATGCCTAGGGTTAGGGTTCACAAAACCACAAAGCCAGGAGCTCCAGGGATACTCACCATGCAAAAGGCAGGCCAAGTTGAGCGTAGCACATCCAAATCCTTGCTCCCTCTTTGTCATTCTGCTCGGAACTCACCACAGCCCCTTGCCCGATTTCTGCCTCAGTCTAGGGTTAGGCTTAGGGCTAGGGTTAGGGTTATGCCTAGGGTTAGGGTTCAGAAAACCACAAAGCCAGGAGCTCCAGGGATACTCCCCATGCAAAAGGCAGGCCAAGTTGAGCGCAGCCAATCCAAATCCTTGCTCCCTCTTCGTCATTCTGCTCGGAACTCCCCACAGCCCAATGCCCGATTTCTGCCTCAGTCTAGGGTTAGGCTTAGGGCTAGGGTTAGGGTTATGCCTAGGGTTAGGGTTCACAAAACCACAAAGCCAGGAGCTCCAGGGACACTGATCATGCGAAAGGCAGGCCAAGTTAAGCACGGCACATCCAAAACCTTGCTCCCTCTTCTTCTTTCTGCAACGGTTAGGGTTAGGGGCTCGGGTTAGGGTTAGGGGTTAGGGTTAGGGGTAGGGTTAGGGTTAGGGTTTTGACTAGGGTTAGGGTTCACAAAACCACAAAGCCAGGGGACCCAGGCACACTAAGCATGCAAAAGGCAGGCCAAGTTGAGCGTAGCACATCCAAATCCCCTCTCCCTCTTCGTCATTCTGCTCGGAACTCACCACAGCCCAATGCCCGATTTCTGCCTCAGTCTAGGGTTAGGCTTAAGGCTAGGGTTAGGGTTATGCCTAGGGTTAGGGTTATGCCTAGGGTTAGGGTTCAGAAAACCACAAAGCCAGGAGCTCCAGGGATACTCACCATGCAAAAGGCAGGCCAAGTTGAGCGTAGCACATCCAAATCCCCTCTCCCTCTTCGTCATTCTGCTCGGAACTCCCCACAGCCCAATGCCCGATTTCTGCCTCAGTCTAGGGTTCGGCTTAGGGCTAGGGTTAGGGTTATGCCTAGGGTTAGGGTTCACAAAACCACAAAGCCAGGAGCTCCAGGGATACTCCCCATGCAAAAGGCAGGCCAAGTTGAGCGTAGCACATCCAAATCCCCTCTCCCTCTTCATCATTCTGCTCGGAACTCACCACAGCCCCATGCCCGATTTCTGCCTCAGTCTAGGGTTAGGCTTAGGGCTAGGGTTAGGGTTATGCCTAGGGTTAGGGTTCACAAAACCACAAAGCCAGGAGCTCCAGGGATACTCCCCATGCAAAAGGCAGGCCAAGTTGAGCGTAGCACATCCAAATCCTTGCTCCCTCTTCGTCATTCTGCTCGGAACTCCCCACAGCCCAATGCCCGATTTCTGCCTCAGTCTAGGGTTAGGCTTAGGGCTAGGGTTAGGGTTATGCCTAGGGTTAGGGTTCACAAAACCACAAAGCCAGGAGCTCCAGGGACACTGATCATGCGAAAGGCAGGCCAAGTTAAGCACGGCACATCCAAAACCTTGCTCCCTCTTCTTCTTTCTGCAAGGGTTAGGGTTAGGGGCTCGGGTTAGTGTTAGGGGTTAGGGTTAGGGGTAGGGTTAGGGTTAGGGTTTTGACTAGGGTTAGGATTGAGAAAACGACAAAGCCAGGGGACCCAGGCACACTAAGCATGCAAAAGGCAGGCCAAGTTGAGCGTAGCACATCCAAATCCCCTCTCCCTCTTCGTCATTCTGCTCGGAATTCACCACAGCCCAATGCCCGATTTCTGCCTCTGTCTAGGGTTAGGCTTAGGGCTAGGGTTAGGGTTATGCCTAGGGTTAGGGTTCACAAAACCACAAAGCCAGGAGCTCCAGGGATACTCCCCATGCAAAAGGCAGGCCAAGTTGAGCGTAGCACATCCAAATCCTTGCTCCCTCTTCGTCATTCTGCTCGGAACTCACCACAGCCCAATGCCCGATTTCTGCCTCAGTCTAGGGTTAGGCTTAGGGCTAGGGTTAGGGTTATGCCTAGGGTTAGGGTTCAGAAAACCACAAAGCCAGGAGCTCCAGGGATACTCCCCATGCAAAAGGCAGGCCAAGTTGAGTGTAGCACATCCAAATCCCCTCTCCCTCTTTGTCATTCTGCTCGGAACTCACCACAGCCCAATGCCCGATTTCTGCCTCAGTCTAGGGTTCGGCTTAGGGCTAGGGTTAGGGTTATGCCTAGGGTTAGGGTTCACAAAACCACAAAGCCAGGAGCTCCAGAGATACTCCCCATGCAAAAGGCAGGCCAAGTTGAGCGTAGCACATCCAAATCCTTGCTCCCTCTTCGTCATTCTGCTCGGAACTCACCACAGCCCAATGCCCGATTTCTGCCTCAGTCTAGGGTTAGGTTTAGGGCTAGGGTTAGGGTTATGCCTAGGGTTAGGGTTCAGAAAACCACAAAGCCAGGAGCTCCAGGGATACTCACCATGCAAAAGGCAGGCCAAGTTGAGCGTAGCACATCCAAATCCTTGCTCCCTCTTTGTCATTCTGCTCGGAACTCACCACAGCCCCATGCCCGATTTCTGCCTCAGTCTAGGGTTAGGCTTAGGGCTAGGGTTAGGGTTATGCCTAGGGTTAGGGTTCACAAAACCACAAAGCCAGGAGCTCCAGGGATACTCCCCATGCAAAAGGCAGGCCAAGTTGAGCGCAGCCAATCCAAATCCTTGCTCCCTCTTCGTCATTCTGCTCGGAACTCCCCACAGCCCAATGCCCGATTTCTGCCTCAGTCTAGGGTTAGGCTTAGGGCTAGGGTTAGGGTTATGCCTAGGGTTAGGGTTCACAAAACCACAAAGCCAGGAGCTCCAGGGACACTGATCATGCGAAAGGCAGGCCAAGTTAAGCACGGCACATCCAAAACCTTGCTCCCTCTTCTTCTTTCTGCAAGGGTTAGGGTTAGGGGCTCGGGTTAGTGTTAGGGGTTAGGGTTAGGGGTAGGGTTAGGGTTAGGGTTTTGACTAGGGTTAGGATTGAGAAAACGACAAAGCCAGGGGACCCAGGCACACTAAGCATGCAAAAGGCAGGCCAAGTTGAGCGTAGCACATCCAAATCCCCTCTCCCTCTTCGTCATTCTGCTCGGAATTCACCACAGCCCAATGCCCGATTTCTGCCTCAGTCTAGGGTTAGGCTTAGGGCTAGGGTTAGGGTTATGCCTAGGGTTAGGGTTCAGAAAACCACAAAGCCAGGAGCTCCAGGGATACTCCCCATGCAAAAGGCAGGCCAAGTTGAGCGTAGCACATCCAAATCCCCTCTCCCTCTTTGTCATTCTGCTCGGAACTCACCACAGCCCAATGCCCGATTTCTGCCTCAGTCTAGGGTTCGGCTTAGGGCTAGGGTTAGGGTTATGCCTAGGGTTAGGGTTCACAAAACCACAAAGCCAGGAGCTCCAGAGATACTCCCCATGCAAAAGGCAGGCCAAGTTGAGCGTAGCACATCCAAATCCTTGCTCCCTCTACGTCATTCTGCTCGGAACTCACCACAGCCCAATGCCCGATTTCTGCCTCAGTCTAGGGTTAGGCTTAGGGCTAGGGTTAGGGTTATGCCTAGGGTTAGGGTTCACAAAACCACAAAGCCAGGAGCTCCAGGGATACTCACCATGCAAAAGGCAGGCCAAGTTGAGCGTAGCACATCCAAATCCTTGCTCCCTCTTTGTCATTCTGCTCGGAACTCACCACAGCCCCATGCCCGATTTCTGCCTCAGTCTAGGGTTAGGCTTAGGGCTAGGGTTAGGGTTATGCCTAGGGTTAGGGTTCAGAAAACCACAAAGCCAGGAGCTCCAGGGATACTCCCCATGCAAAAGGCAGGCCAAGTTGAGCGCAGCCAATCCAAATCCTTGCTCCCTCTTCGTCATTCTGCTCGGAACTCCCCACAGCCCAATGCCCGATTTCTGCCTCAGTCTAGGGTTAGGCTTAGGGCTAGGGTTAGGGTTATGCCTAGGGTTAGGGTTCAGAAAACCACAAAGCCAGGAGCTCCAGGGATACTCACCATGCAAATGGCAGGCCAAGTTGAGCGTAGCACATCCAAATCCCCTCTCCCTCTTCGTCATTCTGCTCGGAACTTCCCACAGCCCAATGCCAGATTTCTGCCTCAGTCTAGGGTTAGGCTTAGGGCTAGGGTTAGGGTTATGCCTAGGGTTAGGGTTCACAAAACCACAAAGCCAGGAGCTCCAGGGACACTGATCATGCGAAAGGCAGGCCAAGTTAAGCACGGCACATCCAAAACCTTGCTCCCTCTTCTTCTTTCTGCAAGGGTTAGGGTTAGGGGCTCGGGTTAGGGTTAGGGGTTAGGTTTAGGGGTAGGGTTAGGGTTAGGGTTTTGACTAGGGTTAGGGTTCACAAAACCACAAAGCCAAGGGACCCAGGCACACTAAGCATGCAAAAGGCAGGCCAAGTTGAGCGTAGCACATCCAAATCCCCTCTCCCTCTTCGTCATTCTGCTCGGAACTCACCACAGCCCAATGCCCGATTTCTGCCTCAGTCTAGGGTTAGGCTTAAGGCTAGGGTTAGGGTTATGCCTAGGGTTAGGGTTATGCCTAGGGTTAGGGTTCAGAAAACCACAAAGCCAGGAGCTCCAGGGATACTCACCATGCAAAAGGCAGGCCAAGTTGAGCGTAGCACATCCAAATCCCCTCTCCCTCTTCGTCATTCTGCTCGGAACTCCCCACAGCCCAATGCCCGATTTCTGCCTCAGTCTAGGGTTCGGCTTAGGGCTAGGGTTAGGGTTTTGACTAGGGTTAGGATTGAGAAAACCACAAAGCCAGGGGACCCAGGCACACTAAGCATGCAAAAGGCAGGCCAAGTTGAGCGTAGCACATCCAAATCCCCTCTCCCTCTTCGTCATTCTGCTCGGAACTCACCACAGCCCAATGCCCGATTTCTGCCTCAGTCTAGGGTTAGGCTTAGGGCTAGGGTTAGGGTTATGCCTAGGGTTAGGGTTCAGAAAACCACAAAGCCAGGAGCTCCAGGGATACTCCCCATGCAAAAGGCAGGCCAAGTTGAGCGTAGCACATCCAAATCCTTGCTCCCTCTTCGTCATTCTGCTCGGAACTCACCACAGCCCAATGCCCGATTTCTGCCTCAGTCTAGGGTTAGGCTTAGGGCTAGGGTTAGGGTTATGCCTAGGGTTAGGGTTCAGAAAGCCACAAAGCCAGGAGCTCCAGGGATACTCCCCATGCAAAAGGCAGGCCAAGTTGAGCGTAGCACATCCAAATCCCCTCTCCCTCTTTGTCATTCTGCTCGGAACTCACCACAGCCCAATGCCCGATTTCTGCCTCAGTCTAGGGTTCGGCTTAGGGCTAGGGTTAGGGTTATGCCTAGGGTTAGGGTTCACAAAACCACAAAGCCAGGAGCTCCAGAGATACTCCCCATGCAAAAGGCAGGCCAAGTTGAGCGTAGCACATCCAAATCCCCTCTCCCTCTTCGTCATTCTGCTCGGAACTTCCCACAGCCCAATGCCCGATTTCTGCCTCAGTCTAGGGTTAGGTTTAGGGCTAGGGTTAGGGTTATGCCTAGGGTTAGGGTTCAGAAAACCACAAAGCCAGGAGCTCCAGGGATACTCACCATGCAAAAGGCAGGCCAAGTTGAGTGTAGCACATCCAAATCCTTGCTCCCTCTTCGTCATTCTGCTCGGAACTCACCACAGCCCAATGCCCGATTTCTGCCTCAGTCTAGGGTTCGGCTTAGGGCTAGGGTTAGGGTTATGCCTAGGGTTAGGGTTCACAAAACCACAAAGCCAGGAGCTCCAGAGATACTCCCCATGCAAAAGGCAGGCCAAGTTGAGCGTAGCACATCCAAATCCTTGCTCCCTCTTTGTCATTCTGCTCAGAACTTCCCACAGCCCAATGCCAGATTACTGGCTCAGTCTAGGGTTAGGCTTAGGGCTAGGGTTAGGGTTATGCCTAGGGTTAGGGTTCAGAAAACCACAAAGCCAGGAGCTCCAGGGATACTCACCATGCAAAAGGCAGGCCAAGTTGAGCGTAGCACATCCAAATCCTTGCTCCCTCTACGTCATTCTGCTCGGAACTCACCACAGCCCAATGCCCGATTACTGCCTCAGTCTAGGGTTAGGCTTAGGGCTAGGGTTAGGGTTATGCCTAGGGTTAGGGTTCACAAAACCACAAAGCCAGGAGCTCCAGGGATACTCACCATGCAAAAGGCAGGCCAAGTTGAGCGTAGCACATCCAAATCCCCTCTCCCTCTTCGTCATTCTGCTCGGAACTCACCACAGCCCAATGCCCGATTTCTGCCTCAGTCTAGGGTTAGGCTTAGGGCTAGGGTTAGGGTTATGCCTAGGGTTAGGGTTCACAAAACCACAAAGCCAGGAGCTCCAGGGATACTCACCATGCAAAAGGCAGGCCAAGTTGAGCGTAGCACATCCAAATCCTTGCTCCCTCTTTGTCATTCTGCTCGGAACTCACCACAGCCCCATGCCCGATTTCTGCCTCAGTCTAGGGTTAGGCTTAGGGCTAGGGTTAGGGTTATGCCTAGGGTTAGGGTTCAGAAAACCACAAAGCCAGGAGCTCCAGGGATACTCCCCATGCAAAAGGCAGGCCAAGTTGAGCGCAGCCAATCCAAATCCTTGCTCCCTCTTCGTCATTCTGCTCGGAACTCCCCACAGCCCAATGCCCGATTTCTGCCTCAGTCTAGGGTTAGGCTTAGGGCTAGGGTTAGGGTTATGCCTAGGGTTAGGGTTCACAAAACCACAAAGCCAGGAGCTCCAGGGACACTGATCATGCGAAAGGCAGGCCAAGTTAAGCACGGCACATCCAAAACCTTGCTCCCTCTTCTTCTTTCTGCAACGGTTAGGGTTAGGGGCTCGGGTTAGGGTTAGGGGTTAGGGTTAGGGGTAGGGTTAGGGTTAGGGTTTTGACTAGGGTTAGGGTTCACAAAACCACAAAGCCAGGGGACCCAGGCACACTAAGCATGCAAAAGGCAGGCCAAGTTGAGCGTAGCACATCCAAATCCCCTCTCCCTCTTCGTCATTCTGCTCGGAACTCACCACAGCCCAATGCCCGATTTCTGCCTCAGTCTAGGGTTAGGCTTAAGGCTAGGGTTAGGGTTATGCCTAGGGTTAGGGTTATGCCTAGGGTTAGGGTTCAGAAAACCACAAAGCCAGGAGCTCCAGGGATACTCACCATGCAAAAGGCAGGCCAAGTTGAGCGTAGCACATCCAAATCCCCTCTCCCTCTTCGTCATTCTGCTCGGAACTCCCCACAGCCCAATGCCCGATTTCTGCCTCAGTCTAGGGTTCGGCTTAGGGCTAGGGTTAGGGTTATGCCTAGGGTTAGGGTTCACAAAACCACAAAGCCAGGAGCTCCAGGGATACTCCCCATGCAAAAGGCAGGCCAAGTTGAGCGTAGCACATCCAAATCCCCTCTCCCTCTTCATCATTCTGCTCGGAACTCACCACAGCCCCATGCCCGATTTCTGCCTCAGTCTAGGGTTAGGCTTAGGGCTAGGGTTAGGGTTATGCCTAGGGTTAGGGTTCACAAAACCACAAAGCCAGGAGCTCCAGGGATACTCCCCATGCAAAAGGCAGGCCAAGTTGAGCGTAGCACATCCAAATCCTTGCTCCCTCTTCGTCATTCTGCTCGGAACTCACCACAGCCCAATGCCCGATTTCTGCCTCAGTCTAGGGTTAGGTTTAGGGCTAGGGTTAGGGTTATGCCTAGGGTTAGGGTTCAGAAAACCACAAAGCCAGGAGCTCCAGGGATACTCACCATGCAAAAGGCAGGCCAAGTTGAGCGTAGCACATCCAAATCCTTGCTCCCTCTTTGTCATTCTGCTCGGAACTCACCACAGCCCCATGCCCGATTTCTGCCTCAGTCTAGGGTTAGGCTTAGGGCTAGGGTTAGGGTTATGCCTAGGGTTAGGGTTCACAAAACCACAAAGCCAGGAGCTCCAGGGATACTCCCCATGCAAAAGGCAGGCCAAGTTGAGCGCAGCCAATCCAAATCCTTGCTCCCTCTTCGTCATTCTGCTCGGAACTCCCCACAGCCCAATGCCCGATTTCTGCCTCAGTCTAGGGTTAGGCTTAGGGCTAGGGTTAGGGTTATGCCTAGGGTTAGGGTTCACAAAACCACAAAGCCAGGAGCTCCAGGGACACTGATCATGCGAAAGGCAGGCCAAGTTAAGCACGGCACATCCAAAACCTTGCTCCCTCTTCTTCTTTCTGCAAGGGTTAGGGTTAGGGGCTCGGGTTAGGGTTAGGGGTTAGGGTTAGGGGTAGGGTTAGGGTTAGGGTTTTGACTAGGGTTAGGGTTCACAAAACCACAAAGCCAGGGGACCCAGGCACACTAAGCATGCAAAAGGCAGGCCAAGTTGAGCGTAGCACATCCAAATCCCCTCTCCCTCTTCGTCATTCTGCTCGGAACTCACCACAGCCCAATGCCCGATTTCTGCCTCAGTCTAGGGTTAGGCTTAAGGCTAGGGTTAGGGTTATGCCTAGGGTTAGGGTTATGCCTAGGGTTAGGGTTCAGAAAACCACAAAGCCAGGAGCTCCAGGGATACTCACCATGCAAAAGGCAGGCCAAGTTGAGCGTAGCACATCCAAATCCCCTCTCCCTCTTCGTCATTCTGCTCGGAACTCCCCACAGCCCAATGCCCGATTTCTGCCTCAGTCTAGGGTTCGGCTTAGGGCTAGGGTTAGGGTTATGCCTAGGGTTAGGGTTCACAAAACCACAAAGCCAGGAGCTCCAGGGATACTCCCCATGCAAAAGGCAGGCCAAGTTGAGCGTAGCACATCCAAATCCCCTCTCCCTCTTCATCATTCTGCTCGGAACTCACCACAGCCCCATGCCCGATTTCTGCCTCAGTCTAGGGTTAGGTTTAGGGCTAGGGTTAGGGTTATGCCTAGGGTTAGGGTTCAGAAAACCACAAAGCCAGGAGCTCCAGGGATACTCACCATGCAAAAGGCAGGCCAAGTTGAGCGTAGCACATCCAAATCCTTGCTCCCTCTTCGTCATTCTGCTCGGAACTCCCCACAGCCCAATGCCCGATTTCTGCCTCAGTCTAGGGTTAGGCTTAGGGCTAGGGTTAGGGTTATGCCTAGGGTTAGGGTTCACAAAACCACAAAGCCAGGAGCTCCAGGGACACTGATCATGCGAAAGGCAGGCCAAGTTAAGCACGGCACATCCAAAACCTTGCTCCCTCTTCTTCTTTCTGCAAGGGTTAGGGTTAGGGGCTCGGGTTAGTGTTAGGGGTTAGGGTTAGGGGTAGGGTTAGGGTTAGGGTTTTGACTAGGGTTAGGATTGAGAAAACGACAAAGCCAGGGGACCCAGGCACACTAAGCATGCAAAAGGCAGGCCAAGTTGAGCGTAGCACATCCAAATCCCCTCTCCCTCTTCGTCATTCTGCTCGGAATTCACCACAGCCCAATGCCCGATTTCTGCCTCAGTCTAGGGTTAGGCTTAGGGCTAGGGTTAGGGTTATGCCTAGGGTTAGGGTTCACAAAACCACAAAGCCAGGAGCTCCAGGGATACTCCCCATGCAAAAGGCAGGCCAAGTTGAGCGTAGCACATCCAAATCCCCTCTCCCTCTTTGTCATTCTGCTCGGAACTCACCACAGCCCAATGCCCGATTTCTGCCTCAGTCTAGGGTTCGGCTTAGGGCTAGGGTTAGGGTTATGCCTAGGGTTAGGGTTCACAAAACCACAAAGCCAGGAGCTCCAGAGATACTCCCCATGCAAAAGGCAGGCCAAGTTGAGCGTAGCACATCCAAATCCTTGCTCCCTCTTCGTCATTCTGCTCGGAACTCACCACAGCCCAATGCCCGATTTCTGCCTCAGTCTAGGGTTAGGTTTAGGGCTAGGGTTACGGTTATGCCTAGGGTTAGGGTTCAGAAAACCACAAAGCCAGGAGCTCCAGGGATACTCACCATGCAAAAGGCAGGCCAAGTTGAGCGTAGCACATCCAAATCCTTGCTCCCTCTTTGTCATTCTGCTCGGAACTCACCACAGCCCCATGCCCGATTTCTGCCTCAGTCTAGGGTTAGGCTTAGGGCTAGGGTTAGGGTTATGCCTAGGGTTAGGGTTCACAAAACCACAAAGCCAGGAGCTCCAGAGATACTCCCCATGCAAAAGGCAGGCCAAGTTGAGCGCAGCCAATCCAAATCCTTGCTCCCTCTTCGTCATTCTGCTCGGAACTCCCCACAGCCCAATGCCCGATTTCTGCCTCAGTCTAGGGTTAGGCTTAGGGCTAGGGTTAGGGTTATGCCTAGGGTTAGGGTTCACAAAACCACAAAGCCAGGAGCTCCAGGGACACTGATCATGCGAAAGGCAGGCCAAGTTAAGCACGGCACATCCAAAACCTTGCTCCCTCTTCTTCTTTCTGCAAGGGGTTGGGTTAGGGGCTCGGGTTAGGGTTAGGGGTTAGGGTTAGGGGTAGGGTTAGGGTTAGGGTTTTGACTAGGGTTAGGGTTCACAAAACCACAAAGCCAGGGGACCCAGGCACACTAAGCATGCAAAAGGCAGGCCAAGTTGAGCGTAGCACATCCAAATCCTTGCTCCCTCTTCGTCATTCTGCTCGGAACTCACCACAGCCCAATGCCCGATTTCTGCCTCAGTCTAGGGTTAGGCTTAAGGCTAGGGTTAGGGTTATGCCTAGGGTTAGGGTTATGCCTAGGGTTAGGGTTCAGAAAACCACAAAGCCAGGAGCTCCAGGGATACTCACCATGCAAAAGGCAGGCCAAGTTGAGCGTAGCACATCCAAATCCCCTCTCCCTCTTCGTCATTCTGCTCGGAACTCCCCACAGCCCAATGCCCGATTACTGCCTCAGTCTAGGGTTAGGCTTAGGGCTAGGGTTAGGGTTATGCCTAGGGTTAGGGTTCACAAAACCACAAAGCCAGGAGCTCCAGGGATACTCACCATGCAAAAGGCAGGCCAAGTTGAGCGTAGCACATCCAAATCCCCTCTCCCTCTTCGTCATTCTGCTCGGAACTCACCACAGCCCAATGCCCGATTACTGCCTCAGTCTAGGGTTAGGCTTAGGGCTAGGGTTAGGGTTATGCCTAGGGTTAGGGTTCACAAAACCACAAAGCCAGGAGCTCCAGGGATACTCACCATGCAAAAGGCAGGCCAAGTTGAGTGTAGCACATCCAAATCCCCTCTCCCTCTTTGTCATTCTGCTCGGAACTCCCCACAGCCCAATGCCCGATTACTGGCTCAGTCTAGGGTTAGGCTTAGGGCTAGGGTTAGGGTTATGCCTAGGGTTAGGGTTCAGAAAACCACAAAGCCAGGAGCTCCAGAGATACTCACCATGCAAAAGGCAGGCCAAGTTGAGCGTAGCACATCCAAATCCCCTCTCCCTCTTTGTCATTCTGCTCGGAACTCCCCACAGCCCAATGCCCGATTTCTGCCTCAGTCTAGGGTTAGGCTTAGGGCTAGGATTAGGGTTACGCTTAGGGTTAGGGTTCAGAAAACCACAAAGCCAGGAGCTCCAGGGATACTCACCATGCAAAAGGCAGGCCAAGTTGAGCGTAGCACATCCAAATCCCCTCTCCCTCTTCGTCATTCTGCTCGGAACTCCCCACAGCCCAATGCCCGATTTCTGCCTCAGTCTAGGGTTCGGCTTGGGGCTAGGGTTAGGGTTATGCCTAGGGTTAGGGTTCAGAAAACCACAAAGCCAGGAGCTCCAGGGATACTCCCCATGCAAAAGGCAGGCCAAGTTGAGCGTAGCACATCCAAATCCCCTCTCCCTCTTTGTCATTCTGCTCGGAACTCCCCACAGCCCAATGCCCGATTTCTGCCTCAGTCTAGGGTTCGGCTTAGGGCTAGGGTTAGGGTTATGCCTAGGGTTAGGGTTCACAAAACCACAAAGCCAGGAGCTCCAGAGATACTCCCCATGCAAAAGGCAGGCCAAGTTGAGCGTAGCACATCCAAATCCCCTCTCCCTCTTCGTCATTCTGCTCGGAACTCACCACAGCCCAATGCCCGATTTCTGCCTCAGTCTAGGGTTAGGCTTAAGGCTAGGGTTAGGGTTATGCCTAGGGTTAGGGTTATGCCTAGGGTTAGGGTTCAGAAAACCACAAAGCCAGGAGCTCCAGGGATACTCACCATGCAAAAGGCAGGCCAAGTTGAGCGTAGCACATCCAAATCCCCTCTCCCTCTTCGTCATTCTGCTCGGAACTCACCACAGCCCAATGCCCGATTACTGCCTCAGTCTAGGGTTAGGCTTAGGGCTAGGGTTAGGGTTATGCCTAGGGTTAGGGTTCACAAAACCACAAAGCCAGGAGCTCCAGGGACACTGATCATGCGAAAGGCAGGCCAAGTTAAGCACGGCACATCCAAAACCTTGCTCCCTCTTCTTCTTTCTGCAAGGGTTAGGGTTAGGGGCTCGGGTTAGGGTTAGGGGTTAGGGTTAGGGGTAGGGTTAGGGTTAGGGTTTTGACTAGGGTTAGGGTTCACAAAACCACAAAGCCAGGGGACCCAGGCACACTAAGCATGCAAAAGGCAGGCCAAGTTGAGCGTAGCACATCCAAATCCCCTCTCCCTCTTCGTCATTCTGCTCGGAACTCACCACAGCCCAATGCCCGATTTCTGCCTCAGTCTAGGGTTAGGCTTAAGGCTAGGGTTAGGGTTATGCCTAGGGTTAGGGTTATGCCTAGGGTTAGGGTTCAGAAAACCACAAAGCCAGGAGCTCCAGGGATACTCACCATGCAAAAGGCAGGCCAAGTTGAGCGTAGCACATCCAAATCCCCTCTCCCTCTTCGTCATTCTGCTCGGAACTCCCCACAGCCCAATGCCCGATTTCTGCCTCAGTCTAGGGTTCGGCTTAGGGCTAGGGTTAGGGTTATGCCTAGGGTTAGGGTTCACAAAACCACAAAGCCAGGAGCTCCAGGGATACTCCCCATGCAAAAGGCAGGCCAAGTTGAGCGTAGCACATCCAAATCCCCTCTCCCTCTTCATCATTCTGCTCAGAACTCACCACAGCCCCATGCCCGATTTCTGCCTCAGTCTAGGGTTAGGTTTAGGGCTAGGGTTAGGGTTATGCCTAGGGTTAGGGTTCAGAAAACCACAAAGCCAGGAGCTCCAGGGATACTCACCATGCAAAAGGCAGGCCAAGTTGAGCGTAGCACATCCAAATCCTTGCTCCCTCTTCGTCATTCTGCTCGGAACTCCCCACAGCCCAATGCCCGATTTCTGCCTCAGTCTAGGGTTAGGCTTAGGGCTAGGGTTAGGGTTATGCCTAGGGTTAGGGTTCACAAAACCACAAAGCCAGGAGCTCCAGGGACACTGATCATGCGAAAGGCAGGCCAAGTTAAGCACGGCACATCCAAAACCTTGCTCCCTCTTCTTCTTTCTGCAAGGGTTAGGGTTAGGGGCTCGGGTTAGTGTTAGGGGTTAGGGTTAGGGGTAGGGTTAGGGTTAGGGTTTTGACTAGGGTTAGGATTGAGAAAACGACAAAGCCAGGGGACCCAGGCACACTAAGCATGCAAAAGGCAGGCCAAGTTGAGCGTAGCACATCCAAATCCCCTCTCCCTCTTCGTCATTCTGCTCGGAATTCACCACAGCCCAATGCCCGATTTCTGCCTCAGTCTAGGGTTAGGCTTAGGGCTAGGGTTAGGGTTATGCCTAGGGTTAGGGTTCACAAAACCACAAAGCCAGGAGCTCCAGGGATACTCCCCATGCAAAAGGCAGGCCAAGTTGAGCGTAGCACATCCAAATCCCCTCTCCCTCTTTGTCATTCTGCTCGGAACTCACCACAGCCCAATGCCCGATTTCTGCCTCAGTCTAGGGTTCGGCTTAGGGCTAGGGTTAGGGTTATGCCTAGGGTTAGGGTTCACAAAACCACAAAGCCAGGAGCTCCAGAGATACTCCCCATGCAAAAGGCAGGCCAAGTTGAGCGTAGCACATCCAAATCCTTGCTCCCTCTTCGTCATTCTGCTCGGAACTCACCACAGCCCAATGCCCGATTTCTGCCTCAGTCTAGGGTTAGGTTTAGGGCTAGGGTTAGGGTTATGCCTAGGGTTAGGGTTCAGAAAACCACAAAGCCAGGAGCTCCAGGGATACTCACCATGCAAAAGGCAGGCCAAGTTGAGCGTAGCACATCCAAATCCTTGCTCCCTCTTTGTCATTCTGCTCGGAACTCACCACAGCCCCATGCCCGATTTCTGCCTCAGTCTAGGGTTAGGCTTAGGGCTAGGGTTAGGGTTATGCCTAGGGTTAGGGTTCACAAAACCACAAAGCCAGGAGCTCCAGAGATACTCCCCATGCAAAAGGCAGGCCAAGTTGAGCGCAGCCAATCCAAATCCTTGCTCCCTCTTCGTCATTCTGCTCGGAACTCCCCACAGCCCAATGCCCGATTTCTGCCTCAGTCTAGGGTTAGGCTTAGGGCTAGGGTTAGGGTTATGCCTAGGGTTAGGGTTCACAAAACCACAAAGCCAGGAGCTCCAGGGACACTGATCATGCGAAAGGCAGGCCAAGTTAAGCACGGCACATCCAAAACCTTGCTCCCTCTTCTTCTTTCTGCAAGGGGTTGGGTTAGGGGCTCGGGTTAGGGTTAGGGGTTAGGGTTAGGGGTAGGGTTAGGGTTAGGGTTTTGACTAGGGTTAGGGTTCACAAAACCACAAAGCCAGGGGACCCAGGCACACTAAGCATGCAAAAGGCAGGCCAAGTTGAGCGTAGCACATCCAAATCCTTGCTCCCTCTTCGTCATTCTGCTCGGAACTCACCACAGCCCAATGCCCGATTTCTGCCTCAGTCTAGGGTTAGGCTTAAGGCTAGGGTTAGGGTTATGCCTAGGGTTAGGGTTATGCCTAGGGTTAGGGTTCAGAAAACCACAAAGCCAGGAGCTCCAGGGATACTCACCATGCAAAAGGCAGGCCAAGTTGAGCGTAGCACATCCAAATCCCCTCTCCCTCTTCGTCATTCTGCTCGGAACTCCCCACAGCCCAATGCCCGATTACTGCCTCAGTCTAGGGTTAGGCTTAGGGCTAGGGTTAGGGTTATGCCTAGGGTTAGGGTTCACAAAACCACAAAGCCAGGAGCTCCAGGGATACTCACCATGCAAAAGGCAGGCCAAGTTGAGCGTAGCACATCCAAATCCCCTCTCCCTCTTCGTCATTCTGCTCGGAACTCACCACAGCCCAATGCCCGATTACTGCCTCAGTCTAGGGTTAGGCTTAGGGCTAGGGTTAGGGTTATGCCTAGGGTTAGGGTTCACAAAACCACAAAGCCAGGAGCTCCAGGGATACTCACCATGCAAAAGGCAGGCCAAGTTGAGTGTAGCACATCCAAATCCCCTCTCCCTCTTTGTCATTCTGCTCGGAACTCCCCACAGCCCAATGCCCGATTACTGGCTCAGTCTAGGGTTAGGCTTAGGGCTAGGGTTAGGGTTATGCCTAGGGTTAGGGTTCAGAAAACCACAAAGCCAGGAGCTCCAGAGATACTCACCATGCAAAAGGCAGGCCAAGTTGAGCGTAGCACATCCAAATCCCCTCTCCCTCTTTGTCATTCTGCTCGGAACTCCCCACAGCCCAATGCCCGATTTCTGCCTCAGTCTAGGGTTAGGCTTAGGGCTAGGATTAGGGTTACGCTTAGGGTTAGGGTTCAGAAAACCACAAAGCCAGGAGCTCCAGGGATACTCACCATGCAAAAGGCAGGCCAAGTTGAGCGTAGCACATCCAAATCCCCTCTCCCTCTTCGTCATTCTGCTCGGAACTCCCCACAGCCCAATGCCCGATTTCTGCCTCAGTCTAGGGTTCGGCTTGGGGCTAGGGTTAGGGTTATGCCTAGGGTTAGGGTTCAGAAAACCACAAAGCCAGGAGCTCCAGGGATACTCCCCATGCAAAAGGCAGGCCAAGTTGAGCGTAGCACATCCAAATCCCCTCTCCCTCTTCGTCATTCTGCTCGGAACTCACCACAGCCCAATGCCCGATTACTGCCTCAGTCTAGGGTTAGGCTTAGGGCTAGGGTTAGGGTTATGCCTAGGGTTAGGGTTCACAAAACCACAAAGCCAGGAGCTCCAGGGATACTCACCATGCAAAAGGCAGGCCAAGTTGAGCGTAGCACATCCAAATCCCCTCTCCCTCTTCGTCATTCTGCTCGGAACTCACCACAGCCCAATGCCCAATTACTGCCTCAGTCTAGGGTTAGGCTGAGGGCTAGGGTTAGGGTTATGCCTAGGGTTAGGGTTCACAAAACCACAAAGCCAGGAGCTCCAGGGATACTCACCATGCAAAAGGCAGGCCAAGTTGAGCGTAGCACATCCAAATCCTTGCTCCCTCTTCATCATTCTGCTCGGAACTCACCACAGCCCAATGCCCGATTTCTGCCTCAGTCTAGGGTTAGGCTTAGGGCTAGGGTTAGGGTTATGCCTAGGGTTAGGGTTCACAAAACCACAAAGCCAGGAGCTCCAGGGATACTCCCCATGCAAAAGGCAGGCCAAGTTGAGCGTAGCACATCCAAATCCTTGCTCCCTCTTTGTCATTCTGCTCGGAACTCACCACAGCCCAATGCCCGATTTCTGCCTCAGTCTAGGGTTAAGCTTAGGGCTAGGGTTAGGGTTATGCCTAGGGTTAGGGTTCAGAAAACCACAAAGCCAGGAGCTCCAGGGATACTCACCATGCAAAAGGCAGGCCAAGTTGAGCGTAGCACATCCAAATCCTTGCTCCCTCTACGTCATTCTGCTCGGAACTCACCACAGCCCAATGCCCGATTACTGCCTCAGTCTAGGGTTAGGCTTAGGGCTAGGGTTAGGGTTATGCCTAGGGTTAGGGTTCACAAAACCACAAAGCCAGGAGCTCCAGGGATACTCACCATGCAAAAGGCAGGCCAAGTTGAGCGTAGCACATCCAAATCCCCTCTCCCTCTTCGTCATTCTGCTCGGAACTCCCCACAGCCCAATGCCCGATTACTGCCTCAGTCTAGGGTTAGGCTTAGGGCTAGGGTTAGGGTTATGCCTAGGGTTAGGGTTCACAAAACCACAAAGCCAGGAGCTCCAGGGATACTCACCATGCAAAAGGCAGGCCAAGTTGAGCGTAGCACATCCAAATCCCCTCTCCCTCTTCGTCATTCTGCTCGGAACTCACCACAGCCCAATGCCCGATTACTGCCTCAGTCTAGGGTTAGGCTTAGGGCTAGGGTTAGGGTTATGCCTAGGGTTAGGGTTCACAAAACCACAAAGCCAGGAGCTCCAGGGATACTCCCCATGCAAAAGGCAGGCCAAGTTGAGCGTAGCACATCCAAATCCTTGCTCCCTCTTTGTCATTCTGCTCGGAACTCACCACAGCCCAATGCCCGATTACTGCCTCAGTCTAGGGTTAAGCTTAGGGCTAGGGTTAGGGTTATGCCTAGGGTTAGGGTTCAGAAAACCACAAAGCCAGGAGCTCCAGGGATACTCACCATGCAAAAGGCAGGCCAAGTTGAGCGTAGCACATCCAAATCCTTGCTCCCTCTACGTCATTCTGCTCGGAACTCCCCACAGCCCAATGCCCGATTACTGCCTCAGTCTAGGGTTAGGGTTAGGCTTAGGGCTAGGGTTAGGGTTATGCCTAGGGTTAGGGTTCACAAAACCACAAAGCCAGGAGCTCCAGGGACACTGATCATGCGAAAGGCAGGCCAAGTTAAGCACGGCACATCCAAAACCTTGCTCCCTCTTCTTCTTTCTGCAAGGGTTAGGGTTAGGGGCTCGGGTTAGGGTTAGGGGTTAGGGTTAGGGGTAGGGTTAGGGTTAGGGTTTTGACTAGGGTTAGGATTGAGAAAACGACAAAGCCAGGGGACCCAGGCACACTAAGCATGCAAAAGGCAGGCCAAGTTGAGCGTAGCACATCCAAATCCCCTCTCCCTCTTCGTCATTCTGCTCGGAATTCACCACAGCCCAATGCCCGATTTCTGCCTCAGTCTAGGGTTAGGCTTAGGGCTAGGGTTAGGGTTATGCCTAGGGTTAGGGTTCAGAAAACCACAAAGCCAGGAGCTCCAGGGATACTCACCATGCAAAAGGCAGGCCAAGTTGAGCGTAGCACATCCAAATCCCCTCTCCCTCTTCGTCATTCTGCTCGGAACTCACCACAGCCCAATGCCCGATTTCTGCCTCAGTCTAGGGTTAGGCTTAGGGCTAGGGTTAGGGTTATGCCTAGGGTTAGGGTTCAGAAAACCACAAAGCCAGGAGCTCCAGGGATACTCACCATGCAAAAGGCAGGCCAAGTTGAGTGTAGCACATCCAAATCCTTGCTCCCTCTTTGTCATTCTGCTCGGAACTCACCACAGCCCCATGCTCGATTTCTGCCTCAGCCTAGGGTTAGGCTTAGGGCTAGGGTTAGGGTTATGCCTAGGGTTAGGGTTCAGAAAACCACAAAGCCAGGAGCTCCAGGGATACTCCCCATGCAAAAGGCAGGCCAAGTTGAGCGCAGCCAATCCAAATCCTTGCTCCCTCTTCGTCATTCTGCTCGGAACTCCCCACAGCCCAATGCCCGATTTCTGCCTCAGTCTAGGGTTAGGCTTAGGGCTAGGGTTAGGGTTATGCCTAGGGTTAGGGTTCAGAAAACCACAAAGCCAGGAGCTCCAGGGATACTCCCCATGCAAAAGGCAGGCCAAGTTGAGCGTAGCACATCCAAATCCTTGCTCCCTCTTTGTCATTCTGCTCAGAACTTCCGACAGCCCAATGCCAGATTACTGGCTCAGTCTAGGGTTAGGCTTAGGGCTAGGGTTAGGGTTATGCCTAGGGTTAGGGTTCACAAAACCACAAAGCCAGGAGCTCCAGGGACACTGATCATGCGAAAGGCAGGCCAAGTTAAGCACGGCACATCCAAAACCTTGCTCCCTCTTCTTCTTTCTGCAAGGGTTAGGGTTAGGGGCTCGGGTTAGTGTTAGGGGTTAGGGTTAGGCTTAGGGCTAGGGTTAGGGTTATGCCTAGGGTTAGGGTTCAGAAAACCACAAAGCCAGGAGCTCCAGGGATACTCACCATGCAAAAGGCAGGCCAAGTTGAGTGTAGCACATCCAAATCCTTGCTCCCTCTTCTTCATTCTGCTCGGAACTCACCACGGCCCAATGCCCGATGTCTGCCTCAGTCTAGGGTTAGGCTTAGGGCTAGGGTTAGGGTTATGCCTAGGGTTAGGGTTCACAAAACCACAAAGCCAGGAGCTCCAGGGATACTCACCATGCAAAAGGCAGGCCAAGTTGAGCGTAGCACATCCAAATCCCCTCTCCCTCTTTGTCATTCTGCTCGGAACTCACCACAGCCCAATGCCCGATTTCTGCCTCAGTCTAGGGTTAGGCTTAGGGCTAGGGTTAGGGTTATGCCTAGGGTTAGGGTTCACAAAACCACAAAGCCAGGAGCTCCAGGGATACTCACCATGCAAAAGGCAGGCCAAGTTGAGCGTAGCACATCCAAATCATTGCTCCCTCTTTGTCATTCTGCTCGGAACTCACCACAGCCCCATGCCCGATTTCTGCCTCAGTCTAGGGTTAGGCTTAGGGCTAGGGTTAGGGTTATGCCTAGGGTTAGGGTTCAGAAAACCACAAAGCCAGGAGCTCCAGGGATACTCCCCATGCAAAAGGCAGGCCAAGTTGAGCGCAGCCAATCCAAATCCTTGCTCCCTCTTCGTCATTCTGCTCGGAACTCCCCACAGCCCAATGCCCGATTTCTGCCTCAGTCTAGGGTTAGGCTTAGGGCTAGGGTTAGGGTTATGCCTAGGGTTAGGGTTCACAAAACCACAAAGCCAGGAGCTCCAGGGATACTCACCATGCAAAAGGCAGGCCAAGTTGAGTGTAGCACATCCAAATCCCCTCTCCCTCTTCGTCATTCTGCTCGGAACTTCCCACAGCCCAATGCCAGATTACTGGCTCAGTCTAGGGTTAGGCTTAGGGCTAGGGTTAGGGTTATGCCTAGGGTTAGGGTTCACAAAACCACAAAGCCAGGAGCTCCAGGGATACCATGCAAAAGGCAGGCCAAGTTGAGCGTAGCACATCCAAATCCTTGCTCCCTCTTCTTCATTCTGCTCGGAACTCCCCACAGCCCAATGCCCGATTACTGCCTCAGTCTAGGGTTAGGCTTAGGGCTAGGGTTAGGGTTATGCCTAGGGTTAGGGTTCAGAAAACCACAAAGCCAGGAGCTCCAGGGATACTCACCATGCAAAAGGCAGGCCAAGTTGAGTGTAGCACATCCAAATCCTTGCTTCCTCTTCGTCATTCTGCTCGGAACTCCCCACAGCCCAATGCCCGATTTCTGCCTCAGTCTAGGGTTAGGCTTAGGGCTAGGGTTAGGGTTATGCCTAGGGTTAGGGTTCACAAAACCACAAAGCCAGGAGCTCCAGGGATACTCCCCATGCAAAAGGCAGGCCAAGTTGAGCGTAGCACATCCAAATCCTTGCTCCCTCTTTGTCATTCTGCTCGGAACTCACCACAGCCCAATGCCCGATTTCTGCCTCAGTCTAGGGTTAGGTTTAGGGCTAGGGTTAGGGTTATGCCTAGGGTTAGGGTTCAGAAAACCACAAAGCCAGGAGCTCCAGGGATACTCACCATGCAAAAGGCAGGCCAAGTTGAGCGTAGCACATCCAAATCCTTGCTCCCTCTTCGTCATTCTGCTCGGAACTCCCCACAGCCCAATGCCCGATTTCTGCCTCAGTCTAGGGTTAGGCTTAGGGCTAGGGTTAGGGTTATGCCTAGGGTTAGGGTTCACAAAACCACAAAGCCAGGAGCTCCAGGGATACTCACCATGCAAAAGGCAGGCCAAGTTGAGCGTAGCACATCCAAATCCTTGCTCCCTCTACGTCATTCTGCTCGGAACTCACCACAGCCCAATGCCCGATTACTGCCTCAGTCTAGGGTTAGGCTTAGGGCTAGGGTTAGGGTTATGCCTAGGGTTAGGGTTCAGAAAACCACAAAGCCAGGAGCTCCAGGGATACTCACCATGCAAAAGGCAGGCCAAGTTGAGCGTAGCACATCCAAATCCCCTCTCCCTCTTCGTCATTCTGCTCGGAACTTACCACAGCCCAATGCCCGATTTCTGCCTCAGTCTAGGGTTAGGCTTAGGGCTAGGGTTAGGGTTATGCCTAGGGTTAGGGTTCAGAAAACCACAAAGCCAGGAGCTCCAGGGATAGTCAGCATGCAAAAGGCATACCAAGGTGAGGAGGACACCGCCCAAACCTTGCTCCCTCTTTGTCATACTGCTCAGAACTTGCCACAACCCTCTGCCGGATTTCTGGCTCAAGGTAGGGTTAGGGATAGGGTTAGGCCTTGGGTTAGGGTTAGGGTTACGCCTAGGGTTAAGGTTGAGAAAACCACAAAGCCAGGAGCTCCAGGGACACTGATCATGTGAAAGGCAGGCCAAGTTAAGCACGGCACATCCAAAACCACAAAGTGGGGAGGGGGGGGCCGGCGCGCCCGCGCATGCGCAGTGGGGTGTGGGGGGGCCCAGCGTGCCCGCGCATGCGCAGCACTGGGGGGGTGGGCTCGGCCTGGGGGTGCCTTTTGTGCTGCTCCTCCGTGGGGCTGCCTTGAGAGCGGAATCAAGGTTGGAAAAGACCTCGGAGATCACTGAGTGCAACCAGCACCAGCACGGCCACCGCTGACCACGTCCGTCCATGCCACAGCCACAAGTGTTGGAGCACTCCCAGGGGTGGGCACTCCAAACCTCCCTGGGCAGCTGTGCCAAGGCCTGAGCGCCCTTTCCATGGAGGAATTTCCCCAATATCCACCCTGAGGCTCCCCTGGCCCAGCCTGAGGCCGTTCCCTCTCCTCCTGTCCCTGTTCCCTGGGAGCAGAGCCCGACCCCCCCGGCTGCCCCCTCCTGTCAGGGGCTTGTGCAGAGCCACAAGGTCCCGCCTGAGCCTCCTTTGCTGCAGGCTGTGCCCCTTTCCCAGCTCTCTCAGGAACTCTCCAGCCCCTTGCCAGCTCCGTTCCCTTGCCTGGACTGGCTCCAGCCCCTCCGTGTCCCTCTTGTCCCAGAGGTGCTGCCAGCACTGCAGGTGCCCCAGCAGTGCCAGCACAGGGACGGGCCCAGCGCGCCCGGGCATGTGCAGTGGGGTGGGGGGGGGGCCCAGAGCGCCCGCGCATGCGCAGTGGGAAGGGTGGGGGGGGGCCAGCGCGCCCGCGCATGCGCAGTGGGGGGTGGGGGGGGCCTAGCCTGCCGGCGCATGCGCAGTGGGTGGGGGGGGCGGGGGGGGGCCCCGGCCGGCGCACCGCGCATGCGCAGTGGGTGGGGGGACTGCAGGCACGCCCGCGCATGCGCAGTGGGGGTGGGGGAGCCGTCCAGCTCTCCCGCGCATGCGCAGTGGGGTGGGGGCCCGGCCAGGGCGCCCGCGCATGCGCAGTGGGTGGGGGGGACAGGCCCAGCGCGCCCGCGCATGCGCATTAGGGGGTGGGGGGGGGGGGGGGGGGGGCAACAGCCTGCCGGCGCATGCGCAGTGGGGGTGGGGGGGGCCCAGCGTAACGGCGCATGCGCAGTGGGGGTGGGGGGGGCCGGCAGGCGCACCGCGCATGCGCAGTGGGGGTGGGGGGGCCGTCCAGCTCTCCCGCGCATGCGCAGTGGGGTGGGGGCCCGGCCAGGGCGCCCGCGCATGCGCAGTGGGGGTTGGGCGGGCCGTCCAGCTCTCCCGCGCATGCGCAGTGGGGTGGGGGCCCGGCCAGGGCGCCCGCGCATGCGCAGTGGGAGGGGGGGTTAGGGTCAACGCGCCCGCGCATGCGCAGTGGGGGGTGGGGGGGGGGGGGCCCAGCCGGCCGGCGCATGCGCAGTGGGGGGTGTGGGGGGGGGGGGGGGGGGGGCAACAGCCTGCCGGCGCATGCGCAGTGGGGGTGGGGGGGGCCCAGCGTAACGGCGCATGCGCAGTGGGGGTGGGGGGGGCCGGCAGGCGCACCGCGCATGCGCAGTGGGGGTGGGGGGGCCGTCCAGCTCTCCCGCGCATGCGCAGTGGGGTGGGGGCCCGGCCCGCGCGCCCGCGCATGCGCAGTGGGGGTGGGGGGGCCGGCAGGCGCCCGCGCATGCGCAGTAGGGGTGGGGGGGGGCCGTCCAGCTCTCCCGCGCATGCGCAGTGGGGTGGGGGCCCGGCCAGGGCGCCCGTGCATGCGCAGTGGGATGGGGGGCCCAGCCTGGGTGTGCCTTTTGTTCTGGTCCTCTGTGGGGCTGCCTTGAGAGCGGAATCAAGGTTGGAAAAGACCTCGGAGATCACTGAGTGCAACCAGCACCAGCACGGCCACCGCTGACCACGTCCATGCCATGCCACAGCCACAGGTGTTGGAGCACTCCCAGGGGTGGGCACTCCAAACCTCCCTGGGCAGCTGTGCCAAGGCCTGAGCGCCCTTTCCATGGAGGAATTTCCCCAATATCCACCCTGAGGCTCCCCTGGCCCAGCCTGAGGCCGTTCCCTCTCCTCCTGTCCCTGTTCCCTGGGAGCAGAGCCCGACCCCCCCGGCTGCCCCCTCCTGTCAGGGGCTTGTGCAGAGCCACAAGGTCCCGCCTGAGCCTCCTTTGCTGCAGGCTGTGCCCCTTTCCCAGCTCTCTCAGGAACTCTCCAGCCCCTTGCCAGCTCCGTTCCCTTGCCTGGACTCGCTCCAGCCCCTCCGTGTCCCTCTTGTCCCCGAGGTGCTGCCAGCACTGCAGGTGCCCCAGCAGTGCCAGCACAGGGACGGGCCCAGCGCGCCCGCGCATGCGCAGTGGGGGGTGGGGGGGCCCAGAGCGCCCGCGCATGCGCAGTGGGTGGGGGGGACGGCAGGCGCGCCCGCGCATGCGCAGTGGGGGGTGGGGGGGGGGGGGGGGCCCAGAGCGCCCGCGCATGCGCAGTGTGTGGGGGGGGGGCGGGGGGTCCCCGGCCGGCGCACCGCGCATGCGCAGTGGGTGGGGGGGACGCCAGGCGCGCCCGCGCATTCGCAGTGGAAGGTGGGGGTGGGGGGGGGGGGGCCCAGAGCGCCCGCGCATGCGCAGTGGGGTGGGGGGGGGCTGGCCAGCGCGCCCGCGCATGCGCAGTGGGGAGGGGGGGGGCCCAGCGTGCCGGCGCATGCGCAGTGGGGGTGTGGGGGGCCGGCAGGCGCCCGCGCATGCGCAGTAGGGGTGGGGGGGGGCCGTCCAGCTCTCCCGCGCATGCGCAGTGGGGTGGGGGCCCGGCCAGGGCGCCCGCGCATGCGCAGTGGGTGGGGGGGACAGGCCCAGCGCGCCCGCGCATGCGCATTAGGGGGTGGGGGGGGCAACAGCCTGCCGGCGCATGCGCAGTGGGGGTGGGGGGGGCCCAGCGTAACGGCGCATGCGCAGTGGGGGTGGGGGGGGCCGGCAGGCGCACCGCGCATGCGCAGTGGGGGTGGGGGGGGCCGTCCAGCTCTCCCGCGCATGCGCAGTGGGGTGGGGGCCCGGCCAGGGCGCACGCGCATGCGCAGTGGGGAGGGGGGGGGGGGCCAGCGCGCCCGCGCATGCGCAGTGGGGGGTGGGCGGGGCCCAGAGCGCCCGCGCATGCGCAGTGGGTGGGGGGGGACGGCAGGCGCGCCCGCGCATGCGCAGTGGGAGGTGGGGGGGGGGGGGGGGGCCCAGCTCTCCCGCGCATGTGCAGTGGGGCGGGGGGGGGGGCCCAGAGCGCCCGCGCATGCGCAGTGGGGTGGGGGCCCGGCCAGCGCGCCCGCGCATGCGCAGTGGGATGGGGGGGGGGGGCCCAGAGCACCCGCGCATGCGCAGTGGGGGGGGGGGGGGGGCCAGCGCGCCCGCGCATGCGCAGTGGGGGGTGGGGGGGGCCCAGAGCGCCCGCGCATGCGCAGTGGGTGGGGGGGGGCCAGCGCGCCCGCGCATGCGCAGTGGGGGGTGGGGGGGGGGGGGGCAACAGCCTGCCGGCGCATGCGCAGTGGGGGTGGGGGGGGGCCCAGCGTAACGGCGCATGCGCAGTGGGGGTGGGGGGGGGCCGGCAGGCGCACCGCGCATGCGCAGTGGGGGTGGGGGGGGCCGTCCAGCTCTCCCGCGCATGCGCAGTGGGGTGGGGGCCCGCCCAGGGCGCCCGCGCATGCGCAGTGGGTGTTGGGGGGGGTCGTCCAGCTCTCCCGCGCATGCGCAGTGGGGTGGGGGCCCGGCCAGCGCGCCCGCGCATGCGCAGTGGGGTGGGGGCCCGGCCTGGGGGTGCCTTTTGTTCTGGTCCTCCGTGGGGCTGCCTTGAGAGCGGAATCAAGGTTGGAAAAGACCTCGGAGATCACTGAGTGCAACCAGCACCAGCACGGCCACCGCTGACCACGTCCATGCCATGCCACAGCCACAGGTGTTGGAGCACTCCCAGGGGTGGGCACTCCAAACCTCCCTGGGCAGCTGTGCCAAGGCCTGAGCGCCCTTTCCATGGAGGAATTTCCCCAATATCCACCCTGAGGCTCCCCTGGCCCAGCCTGAGGCCGTTCCCTCTCCTCCTGTCCCTGTTCCCTGGGAGCAGAGCCCGACCCCCCCGGCTGCCCCCTCCTGTCAGGGGCTTGTGCAGAGCCACAAGGTCCCGCCTGAGCCTGCTTTGCTGCAGGCTGTGCCCCTTTCCCAGCTCTCTCAGGAACTCTCCAGCCCCTTGCCAGCTCCGTTCCCTTGCCTGGACTGGCTCCAGCCCCTCCGTGTCCCTCTTGTCCCAGAGGTGCTGCCAGCACTGCAGGTGCCCCAGCAGTGCCAGCACAGGGACGGGCCCAGCGCGCCCGGGCATGTGCAGTGGGGTGGGGGGGGGGGGGGCCCAGAGCGCCCGCGCATGCGCAGTGGGAAGGGTGGGGGGGGCCAGCGCGCCCGCGCATGCGCAGTGGGGTGTGGGGGGGGGGCCTAGCCTGCCGGCGCATGCGCAGTGGGTGGGGGGGGCGGGGGGGGGCCCCGGCCGGCGCACCGCGCATGCGCAGTGGGTGGGGGGGACGACAGGCGCGCCCGCGCATGCGCAGTGGGAGGTGGGGGGGGGGGGGGGGGGGGCCCAGAGCGCCCGCGCATGCGCAGTGGGGGGTGGGGGGGCCTGGAGGCACACCGCGCATGCGCAGTGGGTGGCGGGGGGCGGGGGGGGCCCCGGCCGGCGCACCGCGCATGCGCAGTGGGGTGGGGGCCCGGCCAGGGCGCCCGCGCATGCGCAGTGGGGGTTGGGGGGGGTCGTCCAGCTCTCCCGCGCATGCGCCGTGGGGAGGGGGCCCGGCCAGCTCGCCCGCGCATGCGCAGTGGGGGTGGGGGGGGCCCAGCGTGCCGGCGCATGCGCAGTGGGCGTGGGGGGGGTCGGCAGGCGCCCGCGCATGCGCAGTGGGGGTGGGGGGAGCCGTCCAGCTCTCCCGCGCATGCGCAGTGGGTAGGGGGGACGGCAGGCGCGCCCGCGCATGCGCAGTTGGGAGGGGGGGGGGGGCCACCGCGCCCGCGCATGCGCAGTGGGGGGTGGGGGGGGCCCAGAGCGCCCGCGGATGCGCAGTGGGTGGGGGGGGGGGTGGGGGCAGCTCTCCCGCGCAAGTGCAGTGGGGTGGGGGGGGCCCAGAGCGCCCGCGCATGCGCAGTGGTCTGGGGGGGGCCAGCGCGCCCGCGCATGCGCAGGGGGGGGTGGGGGGGGGGGGGCCCAGCGTAACGGCGCATGCGCAGTGGGGGTGGGGGGGGGCCGGCAGGCGCACCGCGCATGCGCAGTGGGGGTGGGGGGGGCCGTCCAGCTCTCCCGCGCATGCGCAGTGGGGTGGGGGCCCGCCCAGGGCGCCCGCGCATGCGCAGTGGGTGTTGGGGGGGGTCGTCCAGCTCTCCCGCGCATGCGCAGTGGGGTGGGGGCCCGGCCCGCGCGCCCGCGCATGCGCAGTGGGGGTGGGGGGGCCGGCAGGCGCCCGCGCATGCGCAGTAGGGGTGGGGGGGGCCGTCCAGCTCTCCCGCGCATGCGCAGTGGGGTGGGGGCCCGGCCAGCGCGCCCGCGCATGCGCAGTGGGGGGGGGGGCCCAGCCTGGGGGTGCCTTTTGTTCTGGTCCTCCGTGGGGCTGCCTTGAGAGCGGAATCAAGGTTGGAAAAGACCTCGGAGATCACTGAGTGCAACCAGCACCAGCACGGCCACCGCTGACCACGTCCATGCCATGCCACAGCCACAGGTGTTGGAGCACTCCCAGGGGTGGGCACTCCAAACCTCCCTGGGCAGCTGTGCCAAGGCCTGAGCGCCCTTTCCATGGAGGAATTTCCCCAATATCCACCCTGAGCCTCCCCTGGCCCAGCCTGAGGCCGTTCCCTCTCCTCCTGTCCCTGTTCCCTGGGAGCAGAGCCCGACCCCCCCGGCTGCCCCCTCCTGTCAGGGGCTTGTGCAGAGCCACAAGGTCCCGCCTGAGCCTCCTTTGCTGCAGGCTGTGCCCCTTTCCCAGCTCTCTCAGGAACTCTCCAGCCCCTTGCCAGCTCCGTTCCCTTGCCTGGACTGGCTCCAGCCCCTCCGTGTCCCTCTTGTCCCAGAGGTGCTGCCAGCACTGCAGGTGCCCCAGCAGTGCCAGCACAGGGACGGGCCCAGCGCGCCCGGGCATGTGCAGTGGGGTGGGGGGGGGGGGGGGGGCGACAGCCTGCCGGCGCATGCGCAGTGGGGTGGGGGGGGGGGGGGGCCCAGCTCTCCCGCACATGTGCAGTGGGGGGTGGGGGGGGCCCAGAGCGCCCGCGCATGCGCAGTGGGGGGTGGGGGGGGCCCAGAGCGCCCGCGCATGCGCAGTGGGTGGGGGGGGGCGGGGGGTCCCCGGCCGGCGCACCGCGCATGTGCAGTGGGTGGGGGGGACGGCAGGCGCGCCCGCGCATGCGCAGTGGGGGGTGGGGGGGGGCGCCAGAGCGCCCGCGCATGCGCAGTGTGTGGGGGGGGGGCGGGGGGGTCCCCGGCCGGCGCACCGCGCATGCGCAGTGGGTGGGGGGGACGGCAGGCGCGCCCGCGCATGCGCAGTGGGGGTGGGGGGGGCCGGCAGGCGCCCGCGCATGCGCAGTAGGGGTGGGGGGGGGCCGTCCAGCTCTCCCGCGCATGCGCAGTGGGGTGGGGGCCCGGCCAGCGCGCCCGCGCATGCGCAGTGGGGGGGGGGGCCCAGCCTGGGGGTGCCTTTTGTTCTGGTCCTCCGTGGGGCTGCCTTGAGAGCGGAATCAAGGTTGGAAAAGACCTCGGAGATCACTGAGTGCAACCAGCACCAGCACGGCCACCGCTGACCACGTCCATGCCATGCCACAGCCACAGGTGTTGGAGCACTCCCAGGGGTGGGCACTCCAAACCTCCCTGGGCAGCTGTGCCAAGGCCTGAGCGCCCTTTCCATGGAGGAATTTCCCCAATATCCACCCTGAGGCTCCCCTGGCCCAGCCTGAGGCCGTTCCCTCTCCTCCTGTCCCTGTTCCCTGGGAGCAGAGCCCGACCCCCCCGGCTGCCCCCTCCTGTCAGGGGCTTGTGCAGAGCCACAAGGTCCCGCCTGAGCCTCCTTTGCTGCAGGCTGTGCCCCTTTCCCAGCTCTCTCAGGAACTCTCCAGCCCCTTGCCAGCTCCGTTCCCTTGCCTGGACTGGCTCCAGCCCCTCCGTGTCCCTCTTGTCCCAGAGGTGCTGCCAGCACTGCAGGTGCCCCAGCAGTGCCAGCACAGGGACGGGCCCAGCGCGCCCGGGCATGTGCAGTGGGGTGGGGGGGGCCCCAGCCTGCCGGCGCATGCGCAGTGGGTGGGGGGGGGGGGGGGGCCGGCCGGCGCACCGCGCATGCGCAGTGGGTGGGGGGGGACGGCAGGCGCGCCCGCGCATGCGCAGTGGGGGGTGGGGGGGGGGGGGCAGCTCTCCCGCGCATGTGCAGTGGGGTGGGGGCCCGGCCCGCGCGCCCGCGCATGCGCAGTGGGTGGGGGGGGACGGCAGGCGCGCCTGCGCATGCGCAGTGGGAGGTGGGGGGGGCCCAGCTCTCCCGCGCATGTGCAGTGGGGTGGGGGGGGGGCCCAGAGCGCCCGCGCATGCGCAGTGGGGGGGGGGGGGGGGGGGGGCCAGCGCGCCCGCGCATGCGCAGTGGGCTGGTGGGGGGGGGGCAACAGCCTGCCGGCGCATGCGCAATGGGGGTGGGGGGGGGCCCAGCGTAACGGCGCATGCGCAGTGGGGGTGGGGGGGGGCCGGCAGGCGCACCGCGCATGCGCAGTGGGGGTGGGGGGGGCCGTCCGGCTCTCCCGCGCATGCGCAGTGGGGTGGGGGCCCGCCCAGGGCGCCCGCGCATGCGCAGTGGGTGTTGGGTGGGTCGTCCAGCTCTCCCGCGCATGCGCAGTGGGGTGGGGGCCCGGCCAGCGCGCCCGCGCATGCGCAGTGGGGTGGGGGCCCGGCCTGGGGGTGCCTTTTGTTCTGGTCCTCCGTGGGGCTGCCTTGAGAGCGGAATCAAGGTTGGAAAAGACCTCGGAGATCACTGAGTGCAACCAGCACCAGCACGGCCACCGCAGACCACGTCCATACCATGCCACAGCCACAGGTGTTGGAGCACTCCCAGGGGTGGGCACTCCAAACCTCCCTGGGCAGCTGTGCCAAGGCCTGAGCGCCCTTTCCATGGAGGAATTTCCCCAATATCCACCCTGAGGCTCCCCTGGCCCAGCCTGAGGGCCGTTCCCTCTCCTCCTGTCCCCTGTTCCCTGGGAGCAGAGCCCGACCCCCCCGGCTGCCCCCTCCTGTCAGGGGCTTGTGCAGAGCCACAAGGTCCCGCCTGAGCCTCCTTTGCTGCAGGCTGTGCCCCTTTCCCAGCTCTCTCAGGAACTCTCCAGCCCCTTGCCAGCTCCGTTCCCTTGCCTGGACTGGCTCCAGCCCCTCCGTGTCCCTCTTGTCCCAGAGGTGCTGCCAGCACTGCAGGTGCCCCAGCAGTGCCAGCACAGGGACGGGCCCAGCGCGCCCGGGCATGTGCAGTGGGGTGGGGGGGGGGGGGGGCCCCAGCCTGCCGGCGCATGCGCAGTGGGTGGGGGGGACGGCAGGCGCGCCCGCGCATGCGCAGTGGGGAGGGGGGGGGGGCCAGCGCGCCCGCGCATGCGCAGTGGGGTGTGGGGGGGGCCCAGAGCGCCCGCGCATGCGCAGTAGGGGTGGGGGGGGGGCCGTCCAGCTCTCCCGCGCATGCGCAGTGTGGTGGGGGCCGGGCCAGGGCGCCCGCGCATGCGCAGTGGGTGGGGGGACAGGCCCAGCGCGCCCGCGCATGCGCATTAGGGGGTGGGGGGGGCAACAGCCTGCCGGCGCATGCGCAGTGGGGGTGGGGGGGGCCCAGCGTAACGGCGCATGCGCAGTGGGGGTGGGGGGGGCCGGCAGGCGCACCGCGCATGCGCAGTGGGGGGTGGGGGCGGCCGTCCAGCTCTCCCGCGCATGCGCAGTGGGGTGGGGGCCCGGCCAGGGCGCCCGCGCATGCGCAGTGGGGAGGGGGGGGGGGGGGGCCAGCGCGCCCGCGCATGCGCAGTGGGGGGTGGGGGGGGCCCAGAGCGCCCGCGCATGCGCAGTGGGTGGGGGGGGACGGCAGGCGCGCCTGCGCATGCGCAGTGGGAGGTGGGGGGGGGGGGGGGGCCCAGCTCACCCGCGCATGTGCAGTGGGGTGGGGGGGGGCCCAGAGCGCCCGCGCATGCGCAGTGGGGGGGGGGGGGCCAGCGCGCCCGCGTATGCGCAGTGGGGGGTGGGGGGGGGGGGGGCAACAGCCTGCCGGCGCATGCGCAGTGGGGGTGGGGGGGGGCCCAGCGTAACGGCGCATGCGCAGTGGGGGTGGGGGGGGGCCGGCAGGCGCACCGCGCATGCGCAGTGGGGGTGGGGGGGGCCGTCCAGCTCTCCCGCGCATGCGCAGTGGGGTGGGGGCCCGCCCAGGGCGCCCGCGCATGCGCAGTGGGTGTTGGGGGGGTCGTCCAGCTCTCCCGCGCATGCGCAGTGGGGTGGGGGCCCGGCCAGCGCGCCCGCGCATGCGCAGTGGGGTGGGGGCCCGGCCTGGGGGTGCCTTTTGTTCTGGTCCTCCGTGGGGCTGCCTTGAGAGCGGAATCAAGGTTGGAAAAGACCTCGGAGATCACTGAGTGCAACCAGCACCAGCACGGCCACCGCTGACCACGTCCATACCATGCCACAGCCACAGGTGTTGGAGCACTCCCAGGGGTGGGCACTCCAAACCTCCCTGGGCAGCTGTGCCAAGGCCTGAGCGCCCTTTCCATGGAGGAATTTCCCCAATATCCACCCTGAGCCTCCCCTGGCCCAGCCTGAGGCCGTTCCCTCTCCTCCTGTCCCTGTTCTCTGGGAGCAGAGCCCGACCCCCCCGGCTGCCCCCTCCTGTCAGGGGCTTGTGCAGAGCCACAAGGTCCCGCCTGAGCCTCCTTTGCTGCAGGCTGTGCCCCTTTCCCAGCTCTCTCAGGAACTCTCCAGCCCCTTGCCAGCTCCGTTCCCTTGCCTGGACTGGCTCCAGCCCCTCCGTGTCCCTCTTGTCCCAGAGGTGCTGCCAGCACTGCAGGTGCCCCAGCAGTGCCAGCACAGGGACGGGCCCAGCGCGCCCGGGCATGTGCAGTGGGGTGGGGGGGGGGGGGCCCCAGCCTGCCGGCGCATGCGCAGTGGGTGGGGGGGGCCGGCAGGCGCCCGCGCATGCGCAGTAGGGGTGGGGGGGGCCGTCCAGCTCTCCCGCGCATGCGCAGTGGGGTGGGGGCCCGGCCAGCGCGCCCGCGCATGCGCAGTGGGGGGGGGGGCCCAGCCTGGGGGTGCCTTTTGTTCTGGTCCTCCGTGGGGCTGCCTTGAGAGCGGAATCAAGGTTGGAAAAGACCTCGGAGATCACTGAGTGCAACCAGCACCAGCACGGCCACCGCTGACCACGTCCATGCCATGCCACAGCCACAGGTGTTGGAGCACTCCCAGGGGTGGGCACTCCAAACCTCCCTGGGCAGCTGTGCCAAGGCCTGAGCGCCCTTTCCATGGAGGAATTTCCCCAATATCCACCCTGAGCCTCCCCTGGCCCAGCCTGAGGCCGTTCCCTCTCCTCCTGTCCCTGTTCCCTGGGAGCAGAGCCCGACCCCCCCGGCTGCCCCCTCCTGTCAGGGGCTTGTGCAGAGCCACAAGGTCCCGCCTGAGCCTCCTTTGCTGCAGGCTGTGCCCCTTTCCCAGCTCTCTCAGGAACTCTCCAGCCCCTTGCCAGCTCCGTTCCCTTGCCTGGACTGGCTCCAGCCGCTCCGTGTCCCTCTTGTCCCAGAGGTGCTGCCAGCACTGCAGGTGCCCCAGCAGTGCCAGCACAGGGACGGGCCCAGCGCGCCCGGGCATGTGCAGTGGGGTGGGGGGGGGGGGGCCCAGAGCACCCGCGCATGCGCAGTGGGGAGGGGGGGGGCCAGCGCGCCCGCGCATGCGCAGTGGGTGGGGGGGGCCCAGAGCGCCCGCGCATGCGCAGTGGGTGGGGGGGGGGGGGGGCCCCCGGCCGGCGCACCGCGCATGCGCAGTGGGTGGGGGGGGACGGCAGGCGCGCCCGCGCATGCGCAGTGGGGGGTGGGGGGGGGGGGGGGCAGCTCTCCCGCGCATGTGCAGTGGGGTGGGGGGGGGGCCCAGAGCGCCCGCGCATGCGCAGTGGGGGCTGGGGGGGGCCAGCGCGCCCGCGCATGCGCAGTGGGGGGTGGGGGGGGGGGCCCAGCCGGCCGGCGCATGCGCAGTGAGGGGTGTGGGGGGGGGGGGGGCAACAGCCTGCCGGCGCATGCGCAGTGGGGGTGGGGGGGGCCCAGCGTAACGGCGCATGCGCAGTGGGGGTGGGGGGGCCGTCCAGCTCTCCCGCGCATGCGCAGTGGGGTGGGGGCCCGGCCCGCGCGCCCGCGCATGCGCAGTGGGGGTGGGGGGGCCGGCAGGCGCCCGCGCATGCGCAGTAGGGGTGGGGGGGGCCGTCCAGCTCTCCCGCGCATGCGCAGTGGGGTGGGGGCCCGGCCAGGGCGCCCGTGCATGCGCAGTGGGATGGGGGGCCCAGCCTGGGTGTGCCTTTTGTTCTGGTCCTCGGTGGGGCTGCCTTGAGAGCGGAATCAAGGTTGGAAAAGACCTCGGAGATCACTGAGTGCAACCAGCACCAGCACGGCCACCGCTGACCACGTCCATGCCATGCCACAGCCACAGGTGTTGGAGCACTCCCAGGGGTGGGCACTCCAAACCTCCCTGGGCAGCTGTGCCAAGGCCTGAGCGCCCTTTCCATGGAGGAATTTCCCCAATATCCACCCTGAGGCTCCCCTGGCCCAGCCTGAGGCCGTTCCCTCTCCTCCTGTCCCTGTTCCCTGGGAGCAGAGCCCGACCCCCCCGGCTGCCCCCTCCTGTCAGGGGCTTGTGCAGAGCCACAAGGTCCCGCCTGAGCCTCCTTTGCTGCAGGCTGTGCCCCTTTCCCAGCTCTCTCAGGAACTCTCCAGCCCCTTGCCAGCTCCGTTCCCTTGCCTGGACTCGCTCCAGCCCCTCCGTGTCCCTCTTGTCCCCGAGGTGCTGCCAGCACTGCAGGTGCCCCAGCAGTGCCAGCACAGGGACGGGCCCAGCGCGCCCGCGCATGCGCAGTGGGGGGTGGGGGGGGCCCAGAGCGCCCGCGCATGCGCAGTGTGTGGGGGGGGGCGGGGGGTCCCCGGCCGGCGCACCGCGCATGCGCAGTGGGTGGGGGGGACGGCAGGCGCGCCCGCGCATGCGCAGTGGGGGGTGGGGGGGGGGGGGGGGCCCCAGAGCGCCCGCGCATGCGCAGTGGGTAGGGCAGTGGGTAGGGGGGACGGGCCCAGCGCGCCCGCGCATGCGCAGTAGGGGGTGGGGGGGGGGGGGGGCAACAGCCAGCCGGCGCATGCGCAGTGGGGGGTGGGGGGGCCCAGAGCGCCCGCGCATGCGCAGTGGGTGGGGGGGGGGGGGGGGCCCCCGGCCGGCGCACCGCGCATGAGCAGTGGGTGGGGGGGGACGGCAGGCGCGCCCGCGCATGCGCAGTGGGGGGTGGGGGGGGGGGGCAGCTCTCCCGCGCATGTGCAGTGGGGTGGGGGGGGGGCCCAGAGCGCCCGCGCATGCGCAGTGGGCTGGGGGGGGCCAGCGCGCCCGCGCATGCGCAGTGGGGGGTGGGGGGGGGGGGGCCCAGCCGGCCGGCGCATGCGCAGTGGGGGGTGTGGGGGGGGGGGGGGGGGGGGGGGGCAACAGCCTGCCGGCGCATGCGCAGTGGGGGTGGGGGGGGCCCAGCGTAACGGCGCATGCGCAGTGGGGGTGGGGGGGCCGGCAGGCGCACCGCGCATGCGCAGTGGGGGTGGGGGGGCCGTCCAGCTCTCCCGCGCATGCGCAGTGGGGTGGGGGCCCGGCCCGCGCGCCCGCGCATGCGCAGTGGGGGTGGGGGGGCCGGCAGGCGCCCGCGCATGCGCAGTAGGGGTGGGGGGGTCGTCCAGCTCTCCCGCGCATGCGCAGTGGGGTGGGGGCCCGGCCAGGGCGCCCGTGCATGCGCAGTGGGATGGGGGCCCAGCCTGGGTGTGCCTTTTGTTCTGGTCCTCCGTGGGGCTGCCTTGAGAGCGGAATCAAGGTTGGAAAAGACCTCGGAGATCACTGAGTGCAACCAGCACCAGCACGGCCACCGCTGACCACGTCCATGCCATGCCACAGCCACAGGTGTTGGAGCACTCCCAGGGGTGGGCACTCCAAACCTCCCTGGGCAGCTGTGCCAAGGCCTGAGCGCCCTTTCCATGGAGGAATTTCCCCAATATCCACCCTGAGGCTCCCCTGGCCCAGCCTGAGGCCGTTCCCTCTCCTCCTGTCCCTGTTCCCTGGGAGCAGAGCCCGACCCCCCCGGCTGCCCCCTCCTGTCAGGGGCTTGTGCAGAGCCACAAGGTCCCGCCTGAGCCTCCTTTGCTGCAGGCTGTGCCCCTTTCCCAGCTCTCTCAGGGAACTCTCCAGCCCTTGCCAGCTCCGTTCCCTTGCCTGGACTGGCTCCAGCCCCTCCGTGTCCCTCTTGTCCCAGAGGTGCTGCCAGCACTGCAGGTGCCCCAGCAGTGCCAGCACAGGGACGGGCCCAGCGCGCCCGGGCATGTGCAGTGGGGTGGGGGGGGGGGGCCCAGAGCGCCCGCGCATGCGCAGTGGGGAGGGTGGGCCCAGCGCGCCCGCGCATGCGCAGTGGGGTGTGGGTAGGGGGGGCCTAGCCTGCCGGCGCATGCGCAGTGGGTGGGGGGGGCGGGGGGGGGCCCGGCCGGCGCACCGCGCATGCGCAGTGGGTGGGGGGGACGACAGGCGCGCCCGCGCATGCGCAGTGGGAGGTGGGGGGGGGGGGGGGGGGCCCAGAGCGCCCGCGCATGCGCAGTGGGGGTGGGGGGCCAGGAGGCGCACCGCGCATGCGCAAGGGGGGTGGGGGGGCGGGGGGGGCCCCTGCCGGCGCACCGCGCATGCGCAGTGGGTGGCGGGGGGCGGGGGGGGCCCCGGCCGGCGCACCGCGCATGCGCAGTGGGGTGGGGGCCCGGCCAGGGCGCCCGCGCATGCGCAGTGGGGGTTGGGGGGGTCGTCCAGCTCTCCCGCGCATGCGCAGTGGGGAGGGGGCCCGGCCAGCTCGCCCGCGCATGCGCAGTGGGGGTGGGGGGGCCCAGCGTGCCGGCGCATGCGCAGTGGGCGTGGGGGGGGCCGGCAGGCGCCCGCGCATGCGCAGTGGGGGTGGGGGGAGCCGTCCAGCTCTCCCGCGCATGCGTAGTGTGGGGTGGGGGGGTGGGGCCCAGCCGGCCGGCGCATGCGCAGTGGGGGGTGTGGGGGGGGGGGGGGGGCAACAGCCTGCGCATGCGCAGTGGGGGTGGGGGGGGGCCCAGCGTAACGGCGCATGCGCAGTGGGGGTGGAGGGGGGGCCGGCAGGCGCACCGCGCATGCGCAGTGTGGGTGGGGGGGCCGGCAGGCGCCCGCGCATGCGCAGTAGGGGTAGGGGGGGCCTAGGCTGCCGGCGCATGCGCAGTGGGTGGGGGGGCGGCGGGGGACCCCGGCCGGCGCACCGCGCATGCGCAGTGGGTGGGGGGGACGCCAGGCGCGCCCGCGCATGCGCAGTGGGAGGTGGGGGGGGGGGGGGGGGCCAGAGCGCCCGCGCATGCGCAGTGGGGAGGGGGCTGGCCAGCGCGCCCGCGCTTGCGCAGTGGGGAGGGGGGGGGGGCCCAGCCTGCCGGCGCATGCGCAGTGGGTGGGGGGGACGGCAGGCGCGCCCGCGCATGCGCAGTAGGGGTAGGGGGGGCCTAGCCTGCCGGCGCATGCGCAGTGGGTGGGGGGGGGGGGGGGGGGGCCCCGGGCCGGCGCACCGCGCATGCGCAGTGGGGGGGGGGGGGGCCAGCGCGCCCGCGCATGCGCAGTGGGGGGTGGGGGGGGGCAACAGCCTTCCGGCGCATGCGCAGTGGGGGTGGGGGGGGGCCCAGCGTAACGGCGCATGCGCAGTGTGGGTGGGTGGGCCGGCAGGCGCCCGCGCATGCGCAGTAGGGGTAGGGGGGGCCTAGGCTGCCGGCGCATGCGCAGTGGGAGGTGGGGGGGGGGGGGGGGGGGGGCCAGAGCGCCCGCGCATGCGCAGTGGGGAGGGGGCTGGCCAGCGCGCCCGCGCATGCGCAGTGGGGGGGGGGGGGGGGGCCCAGCCTGCCGGCGCATGCGCAGTGGGTGGGGGGGACGGCAGGCGCGCCCGCGCATGCGCAGTGGGGGGTGGGGGGGGCCCAGAGCGCCCCGCGCATGCGCAGTGGGTGGGTGGGGGGGGGGGCCCCGGCCGGCGCACCGCGCATGCGCAGTGGGTGGGGGGGGACGGCAGGCGCGCCCGCGCATGCGCAGTGGGGGGTGGGGGGGGGGGGGGGCAGCTCTCCCGCGCATGTGCAGTGGGGTGGGGGGGGCCCAGAGCGCCCGCGCATGCGCAGTGGGCTGGGGGGGGCCAGCGCGCCCGCGCATGCGCAGTGGGGGGTGGGGGGGGGGGGGGGGGGGCCCAGCCGGCCGGCGCATGCGCAGTGGGGGGTGTGGGGGGGGGGGGGGGGGGCAACAGCCTGCCGGCGCATGCGCAGTGGGGGTGGGGGGGGCCCAGCGTAACGGCGCATGCGCAGTGGGGGTGGGGGGGCCGGCAGGCGCCCGCGCATGCGCAGTAGGGGTAGGGGGGCCTAGCCTGCCGGCGCATGCGCAGTGGGTCGGGGGGGGGGGGGGGCCCCGGGCCGGCGCACCGCGCATGCGCAGTGGGTGGGGGGGACGCCAGGCGCGCCCGCGCATGCGCAGTGGGAGGTGGGGGGGGGGGGGGGGGGGCCAGCGCGCCCGCGCATGCGCAGTGGGGGGTGGGGGGGGGGGCAACAGCCTTCCGGCGCATGCGCAGTGGGGGTGGGGGGGGGCCCAGCGTGCCGGCGCATGCGCAGTGGGGGTGGGGGGGTGCCGGCAGGCGCACCGCGCATGCGCAGTGGGGGTGGGGGGGGCCGTCCAGCTCTCCCGCGCATGCGCAGTGGGGTGCGGCCCGCCCAGGGCGCCCGCGCATGCGCAGTGGGTGTTGGGGGGGGGTCGTCCAGCTCTCCCGCGCATGCGCAGTGGGGTGGGGGCCCGGCCAGGGCGCCCGCGCATGCGCAGTGGGAGGGGGGGTTAGGGTCAACGCGCCCGCGCATGCGCAGTGGGGGGGGGGGCCCAGCCTGGGGGTGCCTTTTGTTCTGGTCCTCCGTGGGGCTGCCTTGAGAGCAGAATCAAGGTTGGAAAAGACCTCGGAGATCACTGAGTGCAACCAGCACCAGCACGGCCACCGCTGACCACGTCCATGCCATGCCACAGCCACAGGTGTTGGAGCACTCCCAGGGGTGGGCACTCCAAACCTCCCTGGGCAGCTGTGCCAAGGCCTGAGCGCCCTTTCCATGGAGGAATTTCCCCAATATCCACCCTGAGGCTCCCCTGGCCCAGCCTGAGGCCGTTCCCTCTCCTCCTGTCCCTGTTCCCTGGGAGCAGAGCCCGACCCCCCCGGCTGCCCCCTCCTGTCAGGGGCTTGTGCAGAGCCACAAGGTCCCGCCTGAGCCTCCTTTGCTGCAGGCTGTGCCCCTTTCCCAGCTCTCTCAGGAACTCTCCAGCCCCTTGCCAGCTCCGTTCCCTTGCCTGGACTGGCTCCAGCCCCTCCGTGTCCCTCTTGTCCCAGAGGTGCTGCCAGCACTGCAGGTGCCCCAGCAGTGCCAGCACAGGGACGGGCCCAGCGCGGCCGGGCATGTGCAGTGGAGTGGGGGGGGGGGGGCCCAGAGCACCCGCGCATGCGCAGTGGGTGGGGGGGGGGGCCAGCGCGCCCGCGCATGCGCAGTGGGGGGTGCGGGGGGCCCAGAGCGCCCGCGCATGCGCAGTGGGTGGGGGGGGGGGGGGGGGGCCCGGCCGGCGCACCGCGCATGCGCAGTGGGTGGGGGGGAACGGCAGGCGCGCCCGCGCATGCGCAGTGGGGGGTGGGTGGGGGGGGGGGGGCAGCTCTCCCGCGCATGTGCAGTGGGGTGGGGGGGGGCCCAGAGCGCCCGCGCATGCGCAGTGGGCTGGGGGGGGGGCCAGCGCGCGCGCGCATGCGCAGTGGGGGGTGGGGGGGGGGGGGGCCCCAGCCGGCCGGCGCATGCGCAGTGGGGGGTGTGGGGGGGGGGGGGGGGGGGGCAACAGCCTGCCGGCGCATGCGCAGTGGGGGTGGGGGGGGCCCAGCGTAACGGCGCATGCGCAGTGGGGGTGGGGGGGGCCCGGCCCGCGCACCGCGCATGCGCAGTGGGTGGGGGGGACGGCATGCGCGCCCGCGCATGCGCAGTGGGAGGTGGGGGGGGGGGGGGGGGCCCAGAGCGCCCGCGCATGCGCAGTGGGTAGGGGGCTGGCCAGCGGGCCCGCGCATGCGCAGTGGGGGTGGGGGGGTGCCCACCGTGTCGCCGCATGCGCAGTGGGGAGGGGGGGGCCGGCAGGCGCACCGCGCATGCGCAGTGGGTGGGGTGGACGGCAGGCGCGCCCGCGCATGCGCAGTGGGGGGTGGGGGGGGGGGGCCCAGAGCGCCCGCGCATGCGCAGTGGGGGGAGGGGGTGGTAGGGCCAGCGCGCCCGCGCATGCGCAGTGGGAGGGGGGGGCCCAGCCTGGGGGTGCCTTTTGTGCTGCTCCTCCGTGGGGCTGCCTTGAGAGCGGAATCAAGGTTGGAAAAGACCTCGGAGATCACTGAATGCAACCAGCACCCTCACCGCCACCGCTGACCACGTCCGTCCATGCCACAGCCACAGGTGTTGGAGCACTCCCAGGGGTGGGCACTCCAAACCTCCCTGGGCAGCTGTGCCAAGGCCTGAGCGCCCTTTCCATGGAGGAATTTCCCCAATATCCACCCTGAGCCTCCACTGGCCCAGCCTGAGGCCGTTCCCTCTCCTCCTGTCCCTGTTCCCTGGGAGCAGAGCCCGACCCCCCCGGCTGCCCCCTCCTGTCAGGGACTTGTGCAGAGCCACAAGGTCCCGCCTGAGCCTCCTTTGCTCCGGGCTGTGCCCCTTTCCCAGCTCTCTCAGGAACTCTCCAGCCCCTTCCCAGCTCCGTTCCCTTGCCTGGACTCTGGTTAGGGTTAGAGTTAGGGACTCGGTTTAGGGTTAGTGTTAGGGGTTAGGGTTATGCCTAGGGTTAGGATTGAGAAAACCACAAAGCCAGGAGACCCAGGCACACTAACCGTGTAAAAGACCTACCAAGGTGACAGCAGCATATCCAAAACCTTGCTCCCTCTTCGTCATTCTGCTCAGAACTCGCCACAGCCTAAGGCCCAGTTTCTGGCTTGAGCTAGGGTTAGGGTTAGGGTTAGGCTTACGCCTAGGGTTAGGGTTGAGGAAACCACAAAGCCAGGAGCTCCAGGCGTACTCACCATGCAAAAGACATACCATGGTGACCACAGCACATCTGAAACCTTGCTCCCTCTTCCTCTTTCTGCTCAGAACTCGCCACAACCCTCTGCTGGATTTCTGGCTCAAGGTAGGGTTAGGGTTAGGGTTATGCCTAGGGTTTGGGTTGAGAAAACCACAAAGCCAGGAGCTCCAGGGACACTGATCATGCGAAAGGCAGGACAAGTTACGCACGGCACATCCAAAACCTTGCTCCCTCTTCTTCTTTCTGCAAGGGTTAGGGTTAGAGTTAGGGGCTCGGTTTAGGGTTAGTGTTAGGGGTTAGGTTTAGGGTTATGCCTAGGGTTAGGATTGAGAAAACCACAAAGCCAGGAGACCCAGGCACACTAACCGTGTAAAAGACCTACCAAGGTGACAGCAGCATATCCAAAACCTTGCTCCCTCTTGGTCATTCTGCTCAGAACTCGCCACAGCCTAAGGCCCAGTTTCTGGCTTGAGCTAGGGTTAGGGTTAGGGTTAGGGTTAGGCTTACGCCTAGGGTTAGGGTTGAGGAAACCACAAAGCCAGGAGCTCCCGGCGTACTCACCATGCAAAAGACATACCATGGTGACCGCAGCACATCCGAAACCTTGCTCCCTCTTCCTCTTTCTGCTCAGAACTCGCCACAACCCTCTGCCGGATTTCTGGCTCAAGGTAGGGTTAGGGTTAGGGTTATGCCTAGGGTTTGGGTTGAGAAAACCACAAAGCCAGGAGCTCCAGGGACACTGATCATGCGAAAGGCAGGACAAGTTACGCACAGCACATCCAAAACCTTGCTGCCTCTTCTTCTTTCTGCAAGGGTTAGGGTTAGAGTTAGGGGCTCGGTTTAGTAGGGTTAGTGTTAGGGGTTAGGGTTCGTGTTATGCCTAGGGTTAGGACTGAGAAAACCCCAAAGCCAGGAGACCCAGGCACACTAACCGTGTAAAAGACCTACCAAGGTGACAGCAGCATATCCAAAACCTTGCTCCCTCTTCGTCATTCTGCTCAGAACTCGCCACAGCCTAAGGCCCAGTTTCTGGCTTGAGCTAGGGTTAGGGTTTGGTTTAGGGTTAGGGTTAGGGTTAGGCTTACGCCTAGGGTTAGGGTTGAGGAAACCACAAAGCCAGGAGCTCCCGGCGTACTCACCATGCAAAAGACATACCATGGTGACCACAGCACATCCGAAACCTTGCTCCCTCTTCCTCTTTCTGCTCAGAACTCGCCACAACCCTCTGCTGGATTTCTGGCTCAAGGTAGGGTTAGGGTTAGGGTTATGCCTAGGGTTTGGGTTGAGAAAACCACAAAGCCAGGAGCTCCAGGGACACTGATCATGCGAAAGGCAGGACAAGTTACGCACGGCACATCCAAAACCTTGCTCCCTCTTCTTCTTTCTGCAAGGGTAAGGGTTAGGGTTAGGGGCTCGGGTTTGGGTTAGGCTTAGGGGTTAGGGTTAGGGTTATGCCTGGGGTTAGGATTGAGAAAACCACAAAGCCAGGAAACCCAGGGACACTAACCATGTAAAAGGCAGGCCAGCTTAAGCATGGCATATCAAAACCTTCCTCCCTCTTCCTCTTTCTGCGCGGAACTCACCATAGCCCGATGACCGATTAGTGGCTCAATCTACGGTTAGGGTTAGGGTTAGGCGTTCTCCTAGGGTTAGGCTTGAGAAAACCACAAAGCCAGGAGCTCCAGGGATACTCAGCATGTAAAAGGCATACCAAGGTGAGGAGGACACAGCCCAAACCTTGCTCCCTCTTTGTCATTCTGCTCAGAATTGCCACAACCCTCTGCCGGATTTCTGGCTCAAGGTAGGGTTAGGGATAGGGTTAGGCCTTGGGTTAGGGTTAGGGTTATGCCTAGGGTTTGGGTTGAGAAAACCACAAAGCCAGGAGCTCCAGGGACACTGATCATGCGAAAGGCAGGACAAGTTACGCACGGCACATCCAAAACCTTGCTCCCTCTTCTTCTTTCTGCAAGGGTTAGGGTTAGAGTTAGGGGCTCGGTTTAGGGTTAGTGTTAGGGGTTAGGTTTAGGGTTATGCCTAGGGTTAGGATTGAGAAAACCACAAAGCCAGGAGACTCAGGGACACTAACCGTGTAAAAGACCTACCAAGGTGACAGCAGCATATCCAAAACCTTGCTCCCTCTTCGTCATTCTGCTCAGAACTCGCCACAGCCTAAGGCCCAGTTTCTGGCTTGAGCTAGGGTTAGGGTTAGGGTTAGGGTTAGGGTTAGGGTTAGGCTTACGCCTAGGGTTAGGGTTGAGGAAACCACAAAGCCAGGAGCTCCCGGCGTACTCACCATGCAAAAGACATACCATGGTGACCACAGCACATCCGAAACCTTGCTCCCTCTTCCTCTTTCTGCTCAGAACTCGCCACAACCCTCTGCCGGATTTCTGGCTCAAGGTAGGGTTAGGGTTATGCCTAGGGTTTGGGTTGAGAAAACCACAAAGCCAGGAGCTCCAGGGACACTGATCATGCGAAAGGCAGGACACGTTACGCACGGCACATCCAAAACCTTGCTCCCTCTTCTTCTTTCTGCAAGGGTTAGGGTTAGGGTTAGGGGCTCGGGTTTGGGTTAGGCTTAGGGGTTAGGGTTTGTGTTATGCCTGGGGTTAGGATTGAGAAAACCACAAAGCCAGGAAACCCAGGGACACTAACCATGTAAAAGGCAGGCCAGCTTAAGCATGGCATATCAAAACCTTCCTCCCTCTTCCTCTTTCTGCGCGGAACTCACCATAGCCCGATGACCGATTAGTGGCTCAATCTACAGTTAGGGTTAGGGTTAGGCGTTCTCCTAGGGTTAGGCTTGAGAAAACCACAAAGCCAGGAGCTCCAGGGATACTCAGCATGCAAAAGGCATACCAAGGTGAGGAGGACACAGCCCAAACCTTGCTCCCTCTTTGTCATTCTGCTCAGAATTGCCACAACCCTCTGCCGGATTTCTGGCTCAAGGTAGGGTTAGGGATAGGGTTACGCCTTGGGTTAGGGTTAGGGTTACTCCTAGGGTTAAGGTTGAGAAAACCACAAAGCCAGGAGCTCCAGGGACACTGATCATGCGAAAGGCAGGCCAAGTTAAGCACGGCACACCCAAAACCTTGCTCCCTCTTCTTCTTTCTGCAAGGGTAAGGGTTAGGGTTAGGGGCTCGGTATAGGGTTAGGGTTAGGGGTTAGGGTTCGTGTTATGCCTAGGGTTAGGATTGAGAAAACCACAAAGCCAGGAGATCCAGGCACACTAACCGTGTAAAAGACCTACCAAGGTGACAGCAGCATATCCAAAACCTTGCTCCCTCTTCGTCATTCTGCTCAGAACTCGCCACAGCCTAAGGCCCAGTTTCTGGCTTGAGCTAGGGTTAGGGTTTGGTTTAGGGTAAGGGTTGGGGTTAGGCTTACGCCTAGGGTTAGGGTTGAGGAAACCACAAAGCCAGGAGCTCCCGGCGTACTCACCATGCAAAAGACATACCATGGTGACCGCAGCACATCCAAAACCTTGCTCCCTCTTCCTCTTTCTGCTCAGAACTCGCCACAACCCTCTGCCGGATTTCTGGCTCAAGGTAGGGTTAGGGTTAAGGTTACGCCTAGGGTTTGGGTTGAGAAAACCACAAAGCCAGGAGCTCCAGGGACACTGATCATGCGAAAGGCAGGCCAAGTTAAGCACAGCACATCCTAAACCTTGCTCCCTCTTCTTTCTGCAAGGGTTAGGGTTAGGGTTAGGGGCTCGGGTTAGGGTTAGGATTAGGGGTTAGGGTTATGCCTAGGGTTAGGATTGAGAAAACCACAAAGCCAGGAGACCCACGGACACTAACCATGCAAAAGACCTACCAAGGTGACAGCAGCATATCCAAAACCTTGCTCCCTCTTGGTCATTCTGCTCAGAACTCGCCACAGCCTAAGGCCCAGTTTCTGGCTTGAGCTAGGGTTAGGGTTAGGGTTAGGGTTAGGCTTACGCCTAGGGTTAGGGTTGAGGAAACCACAAAGCCAGGAGCTCCCGGCGTACTCACCATGCAAAAGACATACCATGGTGACCGCAGCACATCCAAAACCTTGCTCCCTCTTCCTCTTTCTGCTCAGAACTCGCCACAACCCTCTGCTGGATTTCTGGCTCAAGGTAGGGTTAGGGTTAGGGTTATGCCTAGGGTTTGGGTTGAGAAAACCACAAAGCCAGGAGCTCCAGGGACACTGATCATGCGAAAGGCAGGACACGTTACGCACGGCACATCTAAAACCTTGCTCCCTCTTCTTCTTTCTGCAAGGGTAAGGGTTAGGGTTAGGGGCTCGGGTTTGGGTTAGGCTTAGGGGTTAGGGTTTGTGTTATGCCTGGGGTTAGGATTGAGAAAACCACAAAGCCAGGAAACCCAGGGACACTAACCATGTAAAAGGCAGGCCAGCTTAAGCATGGCATATCAAAACCTTCCTCCCTCTTCCTCTTTCTGCGCAGAACTCACCATAGCCCGATGACCGATTAGTGGCTCAATCTACGGTTAGGGTTAGGGTTAGGCGTTCTCCTAGGGTTAGGCTTGAGAAAACCACAAAGCCAGGAGCTCCAGGGATACTCAGCATGCAAAAGGCATACCAAGGTGAGGAGGACACAGCCCAAACCTTGCTCCCTCTTTGTCATTCTGCTCAGAATTGCCACAACCCTCTGCCGGATTTCTGGCTCAAGGTAGGGTTAGGGATAGGGTTACGCCTTGGGTTAGGGTTAGGGTTATGCCTAGGGTTAAGGTTGAGAAAACCACAAAGCCAGGAGCTCCAGGGACACTGATCATGCGAAAGGCAGGCCAAGTTAAGCACGGCACACCCAAAACCTTGCTGCCTCTTCTTCTTTCTGCAAGGGTAAGGGTTAGGGTTAGGGGCTCGGTATAGGGTTAGGGTTAGGGGTTAGGGTTCGTGTTATGCCTAAAGTTAGGATTGAGAAAACCACAAAGCCAGGAGATCCAGGCACACTAACCGTGTAAAAGACCTACCAAGGTGACAGCAGCATATCCAAAACCTTGCTCCCTCTTCGTCATTCTGCTCAGAACTCGCCACAGCCTAAGGCCCAGTTTCTGGCTTGAGCTAGGGTTAGGGTTTGGTTTAGGGTAAGGGTTGGGGTTAGGCTTACGCCTAGGGTTAGGGTTGAGGAAACCACAAAGCCAGGAGCTCCCGGCGTACTCACCATGCAAAAGACATACCATGGTGACCGCAGCACATCCAAAACCTTGCTCCCTCTTCCTCTTTCTGCTCAGAACTCGCCACAACCCTCTGCCGGATTTCTGGCTCAAGGTAGGGTTAGGGTTAGGGTTACGCCTAGGGTTTGGGTTGAGAAAACCACAAAGCCAGGAGCTCCAGGGACACTGATCATGCGAAAGGCAGGCCAAGTTAAGCACAGCACATCCTAAACCTTGCTCCCTCTTCTTTCTGCAAGGGTTAGGGTTAGGGTTAGGGGCTCGGGTTAGGGTTAGGATTAGGGGTTAGGGTTATGCCTAGGGTTAGGATTGAGAAAACCACAAAGCCAGGAGACCCACGGACACTAACCATGCAAAAGACCTACCAAGGTGACAGCAGCATATCCAAAACCTTGCTCCCTCTTCGTCATTCTGCTCAGAACTCGCCACAGCCTAAGGCCCAGTTTCTGGCTTGAGCTAGGGTTAGGGTTTGGTTTAGGGTTAGGGTTAGGGTTAGGCTTACGCCTAGGGTTAGAGTTGAGGAAACCACAAAGCCAGGAGCTCCCGGCATACTCACCATGCAAAAGACATACCATGGTGACCGCAGCACATCCAAAACCTTCCTCCCTCTTCGTCATTCTGCTCAGAACTCGCCACAATCCTCTGCTGGATTTCTGGCTCAAGGTAGGGGTTGGGTCAGGGTTACGCCTAGGGTTAGGGTTCGGGTTGAGAAAACCACAAAGCCAGGAGCTCCAGGGATAGTCATCATGCAAAAGGCATACCAAGGTGAGGAGGACACCGCCCAAACCTTGCTCCCTCTTTGTCATTCTGCTCAGAACTTGCCACAACCCTCTGCCGGATTTCTGGCTCAAGGTAGGGTTAGGGATAGGGTTAGGCCTTGGGTTAGGGTTAGGGTTACGCCTAGGGTTAAGGTTGAGAAAACCACAAAGCCAGGAGCTCCAGGGACACTGATCATGCGAAAGGCAGGCCAAGTTAAGCGTGGCACATCCAAAACCTTGCTCCCTCTTCTTCTTTCTGCAAGGGTTAGGGTTAGGGGCTCGGGTGAGGGTTAGGGGTTAGGGTTAGGGGTTAGGGTTAGGGTTTTGCCTAGGGTTAGGATTGAGAAAACCACAAAGTCATGGGACCCAGGCACACTAACCATGCAAAAGGCGGGTCAAGTTAAGCACAGCACATCAAAACCCTGCTCCCTCTTCCTCTTTCTGCTCGGAACTCACCACAGACCGATGCCCGATTACTGGCTCAATCTATGGTTAGGGTTAGGGTTAGGCGTTCTCCTAGGGTTAGGCTTGAGAAAACCACAAAGCCAGGAGCTCCAGGGATACTCAGCATGTAAAAGGCATACCATGGTGAGGAGGACACAGCCAAAACCTTGCTCCCTCTTTGTCGTTCTGCTCAGAATTGCCACAACCCTCTGCCGGATTTCTGGCTCAAGGTAGGGTTAGGGATAGGGTTACGCCTTGGGTTAGGGTTAGGGTTACGCCTAGGGTTAAGGTTGAGAAAACCACAAAGCCAGGAGCTCCAGGGACACTGATCATGCGAAAGGCAGGCCAAGTTAAGCACGGCACATCCAAAACCTTGCTCCCTCTTCTTCTTTCTGCAAGGGTAAGGGTTAGGGTTAGGGGCTCGGTATAGGGTTAGGGTTAGGGGTTAGGGTTAGGGTTATGCCTAGGGTTAGGATTGAGAAAACCACAAAGCCAGGGGACCCAGGCACACTAACCATGCAAAAGGCCGGTCAAGTTAAGCACAGCACATCAAAACCCTGCTCCCTCTTCCTCTTTCTGCTTGGAACTCACCACAGCCCAATGCCCAGTTTCTGGCTCGGCCTAGGGTTAGGGTTAGGGTTTGGTTTAGGGTTAGGGTTAGGGTTAGCTTACGCCTAGGGTTAGGGTTGAGGAAACCACAAAGCCAGGAGCTCCAGGCGTACTCACAAAGCAAAAGGCATACCAAGGTGACCGCAGCACATCCAAAACCTTGCTCCCTCTTCTTCTTTCTGCAAGGGTTAGGGTTAGGGGCTCGGGTTTGGGTTACGCTTAGGGGTTAGGGTTATGCCTAGGCTTAGGATTAAGAAAACCACAAAGCCAGGAGACCCAGGGACACTAACCATACAAAAGGCAGGCCAAGTTAAGCATGGCATATCAAAACCTTCCTCCCTCTTCCTCTTTCTGCTCGGAACTCACCACAGACCGATGCCCGATTACTGGCTCAATCTATGGTTAGAGTTAGGTTTAGGCGTTCTCCTAGGGTTAGGCTTGAGAAAACCACAAAGCCAGGAGACCCAGGGACACTAACCATGTAAGAGACCTACCAAGGTGACAGCAGCATATCCAAAACCTTGCTCCCTCTTCGTCATTCTGCTCAGAACTCGCCACAGCCTAAGGCCCAGTTTCTGGCTTGAGCTAGGGTTAGGGTTAGGGTTAGGGTTAGGCTTACGCCTAGGGTTAGGGTTGAGGAAACCACAAAGCCAGGAGCTCCCGGCGTACTCACCATGCAAAAGACATACCATGGTGACCACAGCACATCCGAAACCTTGCTCCCTCTTCCTCTTTCTGCTCAGAACTCGCCACAACCCTCTGCCGGATTTCTGGCTCAAGGTAGGGTTAGGGTTATGCCTAGGGTTTGGGTTGAGAAAACCACAAAGCCAGGAGCTCCAGGGACACTGATCATGCGAAAGGCAGGCCAAGTTAAGCACGGCACATCCAAAACCTTGCTCCCTCTTCTTCTTTCTGCAAGGGTTAGGGTTAGGGGCTCGGGTTAGGGTTAGGGGTTAGGGTTAGGGGTAGGGTTAGGGTTAGGGTTTTGACTAGGGTTAGGATTGAGAAAACCACAAAGCCAGGGGACCCAGGCACACTAAGCACGCAAAAGGCAGGCCAAGTTGAGCGTAGCACATCCAAATCCCCTCTCCCTCTTCGTCATTCTGCTCGGAATTCACCACAGCCCAATGCCCGATTTCTGCCTCAGTCTAGGGTTAGGCTTAGGGCTAGGGTTAGGGTTATGCCTAGGGTTAGGGTTCAGAAAACCACAAAGCCAGGAGCTCCAGGGATACTCCCCATGCAAAAGGCAGGCCAAGTTGAGCGTAGCACATCCAAATCCCCTCTCCCTCTTTGTCATTCTGCTCGGAACTCACCACAGCCCAATGCCCGATTTCTGCCTCAGTCTAGGGTTCAGCTTAGGGCTAGGGTTAGGGTTATGCCTAGGGTTAGGGTTCACAAAACCACAAAGCCAGGAGCTCCAGGGATACTCACCATGCAAAAGGCAGGCCAAGTTGAGCGTAGCACATCCAAATCCTTGCTCCCTCTTCGTCATTCTGCTCGGAACTCACCACAGCCCAATGCCCGATTACTGCCTCAGTCTAGGGTTAGGCTTAGGGCTAGGGTTAGGGTTATGCCTAGGGTTAGGGTTCACAAAACCACAAAGCCAGGAGCTCCAGGGATACTCACCATGTAAAAGGCAGGCCAAGTTGAGTGTAGCACATCCAAATCCTTGCTCCCTCTTTGTCATTCTGCTCGGAACTCACCACAGCCCAATGCCCGATTACTGCCTCAGTCTAGGGTTAAGCTTAGGGCTAGGGTTAGGGTTATGGCTAGGGTTAGGGTTCAGAAAACCACAAAGCCAGGAGCTCCAGGGATACTCACCATGCAAAAGGCAGGCCAAGTTGAGCGTAGCACATCCAAATCCTTGCTCCCTCTACGTCATTCTGCTCGGAACTCACCACAGCCCAATGCCCGATTTCTGCCTCAGTCTAGGGTTAGGCTTAGGGCTAGGGTTAGGGTTATGCCTAGGGTTAGGGTTCAGAAAACCACAAAGCCAGGAGCTCCAGGGATACTCCCCATGCAAAAGGCAGGCCAAGTTGAGCGCAGCCAATCCAAATCCTTGCTCCCTCTTCGTCATTCTGCTCGGAACTCCCCACAGCCCAATGCCCGATTTCTGCCTCAGTCTAGGGTTAGGCTTAGGGCTAGGGTTAGGGTTATGCCTAGGGTTAGGGTTCACAAAACCACAAAGCCAGGAGCTCCAGGGACACTGATCATGCGAAAGGCAGGCCAAGTTAAGCACGGCACATCCAAAACCTTGCTCCCTCTTCTTCTTTCTGCAAGGGTTAGGGTTAGGGGCTCGGGTTAGGGTTAGGGGTTAGGGTTAGGGGTAGGGTTAGGGTTAGGGTTTTGACTAGGGTTAGGGTTCACAAAACCCCAAAGCCAGGGGACCCAGGCACACTAAGCATGCAAAAGGCAGGCCAAGTTGAGCGTAGCACATCCAAATCCCCTCTCCCTCTTCGTCATTCTGCTCGGAACTCACCACAGCCCAATGCCCGATTTCTGCCTCAGTCTAGGGTTAGGCTTAAGGCTAGGGTTAGGGTTATGCCTAGGGTTAGGGTTATGCCTAGGGTTAGGGTTCAGAAAACCACAAAGCCAGGAGCTCCAGGGATACTCACCATGCAAAAGGCAGGCCAAGTTGAGTGTAGCACATCCAAATCCTTGCTCCCTCTTCGTCATTCTGCTCGGAACTCACCACAGCCCAATGCCCGATTTCTGCCTCAGTCTAGGGTTCGGCTTAGGGCTAGGGTTAGGGTTATGCCTAGGGTTAGGGTTCACAAAACCACAAAGCCAGGAGCTCCAGGGATACTCCCCATGCAAAAGGCAGGCCAAGTTGAGCGTAGCACATCCAAATCCCCTCTCCCTCTTCATCATTCTGCTCGGAACTCACCACAGCCCCATGCCCGATTTCTGCCTCAGTCTAGGGTTAGGTTTAGGGCTAGGGTTAGGGTTATGCCTAGGGTTAGGGTTCAGAAAACCACAAAGCCAGGAGCTCCAGGGATACTCCCCATGCAAAAGGCAGGCCAAGTTGAGCGTAGCACATCCAAATCCTTGCTCCCTCTTCGTCATTCTGCTCGGAACTCCCCACAGCCCAATGCCCGATTTCTGCCTCAGTCTAGGGTTAGGCTTAGGGCTAGGGTTAGGGTTATGCCTAGGGTTAGGGTTCACAAAACCACAAAGCCAGGAGCTCCAGGGACACTGATCATGCGAAAGGCAGGCCAAGTTAAGCACGGCACATCCAAAACCTTGCTCCCTCTTCTTCTTTCTGCAAGGGTTAGGGTTAGGGGCTCGGGTTAGTGTTAGGGGTTAGTTTTAGGGGTAGGGTTAGGGTTAGGGTTTTGACTAGGGTTAGGATTGAGAAAACGACAAAGCCAGGGGACCCAGGCACACTAAGCATGCAAAAGGCAGGCCAAGTTGAGCGTAGCACATCCAAATCCCCTCTCCCTCTTCGTCATTCTGCTCGGAATTCACCACAGCCCAATGCCCGATTTCTGCCTCTGTCTAGGGTTAGGCTTAGGGCTAGGGTTAGGGTTATGCCTAGGGTTAGGGTTCAGAAAACCACAAAGCCAGGAGCTCCAGGGATACTCCCCATGCAAAAGGCAGGCCAAGTTGAGCGTAGCACATCCAAATCCTTGCTCCCTCTTCGTCATTCTGCTCGGAACTCACCACAGCCCAATGCCCGATTTCTGCCTCAGTCTAGGGTTAGGCTTAGGGCTAGGGTTAGGGTTATGCCTAGGGTTAGGGTTCAGAAAACCACAAAGCCAGGAGCTCCAGGGATACTCCCCATGCAAAAGGCAGGCCAAGTTGAGCGTAGCACATCCAAATCCCCTCTCCCTCTTTGTCATTCTGCTCGGAACTCACCACAGCCCAATGCCCGATTTCTGCCTCAGTCTAGGGTTCGGCTTAGGGCTAGGGTTAGGGTTATGCCTAGGGTTAGGGTTCACAAAACCACAAAGCCAGGAGCTCCAGAGATACTCCCCATGCAAAAGGCAGGCCAAGTTGAGCGTAGCACATCCAAATCCTTGCTCCCTCTTCGTCATTCTGCTCGGAACTCACCACAGCCCAATGCCCGATTTCTGCCTCAGTCTAGGGTTAGGTTTAGGGCTAGGGTTAGGGTTATGCCTAGGGTTAGGGTTCACAAAACCACAAAGCCAGGAGCTCCAGGGATACTCACCATGCAAAAGGCAGGCCAAGTTGAGCGTAGCACATCCAAATCCCCTCTCCCTCTTCGTCATTCTGCTCGGAACTCACCACAGCCCAATGCCCGATTTCTGCCTCAGTCTAGGGTTAGGCTTAGGGCTAGGGTTAGGGTTATGCCTAGGGTTAGGGTTCACAAAACCACAAAGCCAGGAGCTCCAGGGATACTCACCATGCAAAAGGCAGGCCAAGTTGAGCGTAGCACATCCAAATCCTTGCTCCCTCTTTGTCATTCTGCTCGGAACTCACCACAGCCCCATGCCCGATTTCTGCCTCAGTCTAGGGTTAGGCTTAGGGCTAGGGTTAGGGTTATGCCTAGGGTTAGGGTTCACAAAACCACAAAGCCAGGAGCTCCAGGGATACTCCCCATGCAAAAGGCAGGCCAAGTTGAGCGCAGCCAATCCAAATCCTCGCTCCCTCTTCGTCATTCTGCTCGGAACTCCCCACAGCCCAATGCCCGATTTCTGCCTCAGTCTAGGGTTAGGCTTAGGGCTAGGGTTAGGGTTATGCCTAGGGTTAGGGTTCACAAAACCACAAAGCCAGGAGCTCCAGGGACACTGATCATGCGAAAGGCAGGCCAAGTTAAGCACGGCACATCCAAAACCTTGCTCCCTCTTCTTCTTTCTGCAAGGGGTTGGGTTAGGGGCTCGGGTTAGGGTTAGGGGTTAGGGTTAGGGGTAGGGTTAGGGTTAGGGTTTTGACTAGGGTTAGGGTTCACAAAACCACAAAGCCAGGGGACACAGGCACACTAAGCATGCAAAAGGCAGGCCAAATTGAGCGTAGCACATCCAAATCCTTGCTCCCTCTTCGTCATTCTGCTCGGAACTCACCACAGCCCAATGCCCGATTTCTGCCTCAGTCTAGGGTTAGGCTTAAGGCTAGGGTTAGGGTTATGCCTAGGGTTAGGGTTATGCCTAGGGTTAGGGTTCAGAAAACCACAAAGCCAGGAGCTCCAGGGATACTCACCATGCAAAAGGCAGGCCAAGTTGAGCGTAGCACATCCAAATCCCCTCTCCCTCTTCGTCATTCTGCTCGGAACTCCCCACAGCCCAATGCCCGATTACTGCCTCAGTCTAGGGTTAGGCTTAGGGCTAGGGTTAGGGTTATGCCTAGGGTTAGGGTTCACAAAACCACAAAGCCAGGAGCTCCAGGGATACTCACCATGCAAAAGGCAGGCCAAGTTGAGCGTAGCACATCCAAATCCCCTCTCCCTCTTCGTCATTCTGCTCGGAACTCACCACAGCCCAATGCCCGATTACTGCCTCAGTCTAGGGTTAGGCTTAGGGCTAGGGTTAGGGTTATGCCTAGGGTTAGGGTTCACAAAACCACAAAGCCAGGAGCTCCAGGGATACTCACCATGCAAAAGGCAGGCCAAGTTGAGTGTAGCACATCCAAATCCCCTCTCCCTCTTTGTCATTCTGCTCGGAACTCCCCACAGCCCAATGCCCGATTTCTGCCTCAGTCTAGGGTTAGGCTTAGGGCTAGGGTTAGGGTTATGCCTAGGGTTAGGGTTCAGAAAACCACAAAGCCAGGAGCTCCAGAGATACTCACCATGCAAAAGGCAGGCCAAGTTGAGCGTAGCACATCCAAATCCCCTCTCCCTCTTTGTCATTCTGCTCGGAACTCCCCACAGCCCAATGCCCGATTTCTGCCTCAGTCTAGGGTTAGGCTTAGGGCTAGGATTAGGGTTATGCTTAGGGTTAGGGTTCAGAAAACCACAAAGCCAGGAGCTCCAGGGATACTCACCATGCAAAAGGCAGGCCAAGTTGAGCGTAGCACATCCAAATCCCCTCTCCCTCTTCGTCATTCTGCTCGGAACTCACCACAGCCCAATGCCCGATTTCTGCCTCAGTCTAGGGTTCGGCTTGGGGCTAGGGTTAGGGTTATGCCTAGGGTTAGGGTTCACAAAACCACAAAGCCAGGAGCTCCAGGGATACTCCCCATGCAAAAGGCAGGCCAAGTTGAGCGTAGCACATCCAAATCCCCTCTCCCTCTTTGTCATTCTGCTCGGAACTCCCCACAGCCCAATGCCCGATTTCTGCCTCAGTCTAGGGTTCGGCTTAGGGCTAGGGTTAGGGTTATGCCTAGGGTTAGGGTTCACAAAACCACAAAGCCAGGAGCTCCAGAGATACTCCCCATGCAAAAGGCAGGCCAAGTTGAGCGTAGCACATCCAAATCCCCTCTCCCTCTTCGTCATTCTGCTCGGAACTCACCACAGCCCAATGCCCGATTTCTGCCTCAGTCTAGGGTTAGGCTTAAGGCTAGGGTTAGGGTTATGCCTAGGGTTAGGGTTATGCCTAGGGTTAGGGTTCAGAAAACCACAAAGCCAGGAGCTCCAGGGATACTCACCATGCAAAAGGCAGGCCAAGTTGAGCGTAGCACATCCAAATCCTTGCTCCCTCTACGTCATTCTGCTCGGAACTCACCACAGCCCAATGCCCGATTACTGCCTCAGTCTAGGGTTAGGCTTAGGGCTAGGGTTAGGGTTATGCCTAGGGTTAGGGTTCACAAAACCACAAAGCCAGGAGCTCCAGGGATACTCACCATGCAAAAGGCAGGCCAAGTTGAGCGTAGCACATCCAAATCCCCTCTCCCTCTTCGTCATTCTGCTCGGAACTCACCACAGCCCAATGCCCAATTACTGCCTCAGTCTAGGGTTAGGCTTAGGGCTAGGGTTAGGGTTATGCCTAGGGTTAGGGTTCACAAAACCACAAAGCCAGGAGCTCCAGGGATACTCACCATGCAAAAGGCAGGCCAAGTTGAGCGTAGCACATCCAAATCCTTGCTCCCTCTTCGTCATTCTGCTCGGAACTCACCACAGCCCAATGCCCGATTTCTGCCTCAGTCTAGGGTTAGGCTTAGGGCTAGGGTTAGGGTTATGCCTAGGGTTAGGGTTCACAAAACCACAAAGCCAGGAGCTCCAGGGATACTCCCCATGCAAAAGGCAGGCCAAGTTGAGCGTAGCACATCCAAATCCTTGCTCCCTCTTTGTCATTCTGCTCGGAACTCACCACAGCCCAATGCCCGATTACTGCCTCAGTCTAGGGTTAAGCTTAGGGCTAGGGTTAGGGTTATGCCTAGGGTTAGGGTTCAGAAAACCACAAAGCCAGGAGCTCCAGGGATACTCACCATGCAAAAGGCAGGCCAAGTTGAGCGTAGCACATCCAAATCCTTGCTCCCTCTACGTCATTCTGCTCGGAACTCACCACAGCCCAATGCCCGATTACTGCCTCAGTCTAGGGTTAGGCTTAGGGCTAGGGTTAGGGTTATGCCTAGGGTTAGGGTTCACAAAACCACAAAGCCAGGAGCTCCAGGGATACTCACCATGCAAAAGGCAGGCCAAGTTGAGCGTAGCACATCCAAATCCCCTCTCCCTGTTCGTCATTCTGCTCGGAACTCACCACAGCCCAATGCCCGATTTCTGCCTCAGTCTAGGGTTAGGCTTAGGGCTAGGGTTAGGGTTATGCCTAGGGTTAGGGTTCACAAAACCACAAAGCCAGGAGCTCCAGGGATACTCACCATGCAAAAGGCAGGCCAAGTTGAGCGTAGCACATCCAAATCCTTGCTCCCTCTTTGTCATTCTGCTCGGAACTCACCACAGCCCCATGCCCGATTTCTGCCTCAGTCTAGGGTTAGGCTTAGGGCTAGGGTTAGGGTTATGCCTAGGGTTAGGGTTCAGAAAACCACAAAGCCAGGAGCTCCAGGGATACTCCCCATGCAAAAGGCAGGCCAAGTTGAGCGCAGCCAATCCAAATCCTTGCTCCCTCTTCGTCATTCTGCTCGGAACTCCCCACAGCCCAATGCCCGATTACTGCCTCAGTCTAGGGTTAGGGTTAGGCTTAGGGCTAGGGTTAGGGTTATGCCTAGGGTTAGGGTTCACAAAACCACAAAGCCAGGAGCTCCAGGGACACTGATCATGCGAAAGGCAGGCCAAGTTAAGCACGGCACATCCAAAACCTTGCTCCCTCTTCTTCTTTCTGCAAGGGTTAGGGTTAGGGGCTCGGGTTAGGGTTAGGGGTTAGGGTTAGGGGTAGGGTTAGGGTTAGGGTTTTGACTAGGGTTAGGGTTCACAAAACCACAAAGCCAGGGGACCCAGGCACACTAAGCATGCAAAAGGCAGGCCAAGTTGAGCGTAGCACATCCAAATCCCCTCTCCCTCTTCGTCATTCTGCTCGGAACTCACCACAGCCCAATGCCCGATTTCTGCCTCAGTCTAGGGTTAGGCTTAAGGCTAGGGTTAGGGTTATGCCTAGGGATAGGGTTATGCCTAGGGTTAGGGTTCAGAAAACCACAAAGCCAGGAGCTCCAGGGATACTCACCATGCAAAAGGCAGGCCAAGTTGAGCGTAGCACATCCAAATCCCCTCTCCCTCTTCGTCATTCTGCTCGGAACTCACCACAGCCCAATGCCCGATTACTGCCTCAGTCTAGGGTTAGGCTTAGGGCTAGGGTTAGGGTTATGCCTAGGGTTAGGGTTCACAAAACCACAAAGCCAGGAGCTCCAGGGATACTCACCATGCAAAAGGCAGGCCAAGTTGAGCGTAGCACATCCAAATCCCCTCTCCCTCTTCGTCATTCTGCTCGGAACTCACCACAGCCCAATGCCCGATTACTGCCTCAGTCTAGGGTTAGGCTTAGCGCTAGGGTTAGGGTTATGCCTAGGGTTAGGGTTCACAAAACCACAAAGCCAGGAGCTCCAGGGATACTCACCATGCAAAAGGCAGGCCAAGTTGAGCGTAGCACATCCAAATCCCCTCTCCCTCTTTGTCATTCTGCTCGGAACTCCCCACAGCCCAATGCCCGATTACTGGCTCAGTCTAGGGTTAGGTTTAGGGCTAGGGTTAGGGTTATGCCTAGGGTTAGGGTTCACAAAACCACAAAGCCAGGAGCTCCAGGGATACTCACCATGCAAAAGGCAGGCCAAGTTGAGCGTAGCACATCCAAATCCTTGCTCCCTCTACGTCATTCTGCTCAGAACTTCCCACAGCCCAATGCCAGATTACTGGCTCAGTCTAGGGTTAGGCTTAGGGCTAGGGTTAGGGTTATGCCTAGGGTTAGGGTTCACAAAACCACAAAGCCAGGAGCTCCAGGGACACTGATCATGCGAAAGGCAGGCCAAGTTAAGCACGGCACATCCAAAACCTTGCTCCCTCTTCTTCTTTCTGCAAGGGTTAGGGTTAGGGGCTCGGGTTAGTGTTAGGGGTTAGGGTTAGGGGTAGGGTTAGGGTTAGGGTTTTGACTAGGGTTAGGATTGAGAAAACCACAAAGCCAGGGGACCCAGGCACACTAAGCATGCAAAAGGCAGGCCAAGTTGAGCGTAGCACATCCAAATCCCCTCTCCCTCTTCGTCATTCTGCTCGGAATTCACCACAGCCCAATGCCCGATTTCTGCCTCAGTCTAGGGTTAGGCTTAGGGCTAGGGTTAGGGTTATGCCTAGGGTTAGGGTTCAGAAAACCACAAAGCCACGAGCTCCAGGGATACTCACCATGCAAAAGGCAGGCCAAGTTGAGCGTAGCACATCCAAATCCCCTCTCCCTCTTCGTCATTCTGCTCGGAACTCACCACAGCCCAATGCCCGATTTCTGCCTCAGTCTAGGGTTAGGCTTAGGGCTAGGGTTAGGGTTATGCCTAGGGTTAGGGTTCACAAAACCACAAAGCCAGGAGCTCCAGGGATACTCACCATGCAAAAGGCAGGCCAAGTTGAGCGTAGCACATCCAAATCCTTGCTCCCTCTTCGTCATTCTGCTCGGAACTCACCACAGCCCAATGCCCGATTTCTGCCTCAGTCTAGGGTTAGGCTTAGGGCTAGGGTTAGGGTTATGCCTAGGGTTAGGGTTCACAAAACCACAAAGCCAGGAGCTCCAGGGATACTCACCATGCAAAAGGCAGGCCAAGTTGAGCGTAGCACATCCAAATCATTGCTCCCTCTTTGTCATTCTGCTCGGAACTCACCACAGCCCCATGCTCGATTTCTGCCTCAGTCTAGGGTTAGGCTTAGGGCTAGGGTTAGGGTTATGCCTAGGGTTAGGGTTCAGAAAACCACAAAGCCAGGAGCTCCAGGGATACTCCCCATGCAAAAGGCAGGCCAAGTTGAGCGCAGCCAATCCAAATCCTTGCTCCCTCTTCGTCATTCTGCTCGGAACTCCCCACAGCCCAATGCCCGATTTCTGCCTCAGTCTAGGGTTAGGCTTAGGGCTAGGGTTAGGGTTATGCCTAGGGTTAGGGTTCAGAAAACCACAAAGCCAGGAGCTCCAGGGATACTCCCCATGCAAAAGGCAGGCCAAGTTGAGCGTAGCACATCCAAATCCTTGCTCCCTCTTTGTCATTCTGCTCAGAACTTCCGACAGCCCAATGCCAGATTACTGGCTCAGTCTAGGGTTAGGCTTAGGGCTAGGGTTAGGGTTATGCCTAGGGTTAGGGTTCACAAAACCACAAAGCCAGGAGCTCCAGGGACACTGATCATGCGAAAGGCAGGCCAAGTTAAGCACGGCACATCCAAAACCTTGCTCCCTCTTCTTCTTTCTGCAAGGGTTAGGGTTAGGGGCTCGGGTTAGGGTTAGGGGTTAGGGTTAGGGGTAGGGTTAGGGTTAGGGTTTTGACTAGGGTTAGGGTTCACAAAACCACAAAGCCAGGGGACCCAGGCACACTAAGCATGCAAAAGGCAGGCCAAGTTGAGCGTAGCACATCCAAATCCCCTCTCCCTCTTCGTCATTCTGCTCGGAACTCACCACAGCCCAATGCCCGATTTCTGCCTCAGTCTAGGGTTCGGCTTAGGGCTAGGGTTAGGGTTATGCCTAGGGTTAGGGTTCAGAAAACCACAAAGCCAGGAGCTCCAGGGATACTCCCCATGCAAAAGGCAGGCCAAGTTGAGCGTAGCACATCCAAATCCCCTCTCCCTCTTCGTCATTCTGCTCGGAACTCACCACAGCCCAATGCCCGATTACTGCCTCAGTCTAGGGTTAGGCTTAGGGCTAGGGTTAGGGTTATGCCTAGGGTTAGGGTTCACAAAACCACAAAGCCAGGAGCTCCAGGGATACTCACCATGCAAAAGGCAGGCCAAGTTGAGCGTAGCACATCCAAATCCCCTCTCCCTCTTCGTCATTCTGCTCGGAACTCACCACAGCCCAATGCCCGATTTCTGCCTCAGTCTAGGGTTAGGCTTAGGGCTAGGGTTAGGGTTATGCCTAGGGTTAGGGTTCACAAAACCACAAAGCCAGGAGCTCCAGGGATACTCACCATGCAAAAGGCAGGCCAAGTTGAGCGTAGCACATCCAAATCCCCTCTCCCTCTTCGTCATTCTGCTCGGAACTCACCACAGCCCAATGCCCGATTTCTGCCTCAGTCTAGGGTTCGGCTTAGGGCTAGGGTTAGGGTTATGCCTAGGGTTAGGGTTCAGAAAACCACAAAGCCAGGAGCTCCAGGGATACTCCCCATGCAAAAGGCAGGCCAAGTTGAGCGCAGCCAATCCAAATCCTTGCTCCCTCTTCGTCATTCTGCTCGGAACTCCCCACAGCCCAATGCCCGATTACTGCCTCAGTCTAGGGTTAGGGTTAGGCTTAGGGCTAGGGTTAGGGTTATGCCTAGGGTTAGGGTTCACAAAACCACAAAGCCAGGAGCTCCAGGGACACTGATCATGCGAAAGGCAGGCCAAGTTAAGCACGGCACATCCAAAACCTTGCTCCCTCTTCTTCTTTCTGCAAGGGTTAGGGTTAGGGGCTCGGGTTAGGGTTAGGGGTTAGGGTTAGGGGTAGGGTTAGGGTTAGGGTTTTGACTAGGGTTAGGGTTCACAAAACCACAAAGCCAGGGGACCCAGGCACACTAAGCATGCAAAAGGCAGGCCAAGTTGAGCGTAGCACATCCAAATCCCCTCTCCCTCTTCGTCATTCTGCTCGGAACTCACCACAGCCCAATGCCCGATTTCTGCCTCAGTCTAGGGTTAGGCTTAAGGCTAGGGTTAGGGTTATGCCTAGGGATAGGGTTATGCCTAGGGTTAGGGTTCAGAAAACCACAAAGCCAGGAGCTCCAGGGATACTCACCATGCAAAAGGCAGGCCAAGTTGAGCGTAGCACATCCAAATCCCCTCTCCCTCTTCGTCATTCTGCTCGGAACTCACCACAGCCCAATGCCCGATTACTGCCTCAGTCTAGGGTTAGGCTTAGGGCTAGGGTTAGGGTTATGCCTAGGGTTAGGGTTCAGAAAACCACAAAGCCAGGAGCTCCAGGGATACTCACCATGCAAAAGGCAGGCCAAGTTGAGCGCAGCCAATCCAAATCCTTGCTCCCTCTTCGTCATTCTGCTCGGAACTCCCCACAGCCCAATGCCTGATTTCTGCCTCAGTCTAGGGTTAGGCTTAGGGCTAGGGTTAGGGTTATGCCTAGGGTTAGGGTTCAGAAAACCACAAAGCCAGGAGCTCCAGGGATACTCCCCATGCAAAAGGCAGGCCAAGTTGAGCGCAGCCAATCCAAATCCTTGCTCCCTCTTCGTCATTCTGCTCGGAACTCACCACAGCCCAATGCCCGATTTCTGCCTCAGTCTAGGGTTAGGCTTAGGGCTAGGGTTAGGGTTATGCCTAGGGTTAGGGTTCAGAAAACCACAAAGCCAGGAGCTCCAGGGATACTCCCCATGCAAAAGGCAGGCCAAGTTGAGCGTAGCACATCCAAATCCTTGCTCCCTCTTTGTCATTCTGCTCAGAACTTCCCACAGCCCAATGCCCGATTACTGGCTCAGTCTAGGGTTAGGCTTAGGGCTAGGGTTAGGGTTATGCCTAGGGTTAGGGTTCACAAAACCACAAAGCCAGGAGCTCCAGGGACACTGATCATGCGAAAGGCAGGCCAAGTTAAGCACGGCACATCCAAAACCTTGCTCCCTCTTCTTCTTTCTGCAAGGGTTAGGGTTAGGGGCTCGGGTTAGTGTTAGGGGTTAGGGTTAGGGGTAGGGTTAGGGTTAGGGTTATGCCTAGGGTTAGGATTGAGAAAACGACAAAGCCAGGGGACCCAGGCACACTAAGCATGCAAAAGGCAGGCCAAGTTGAGCGTAGCACATCCAAATCCCCTCTCCCTCTTCGTCATTCTGCTCGGAATTCACCACAGCCCAATGCCCGATTTCTGCCTCAGTCTAGGGTTAGGCTTAGGGCTAGGGTTAGGGTTATGCCTAGGGTTAGGGTTCAGAAAACCACAAAGCCAGGAGCTCCAGGGATACTCACCATGCAAAAGGCAGGCCAAGTTGAGTGTAGCACATCCAAATCCTTGCTCCCTCTTCTTCATTCTGCTCGGAACTCACCACGGCCCAATGCCCGATTTCTGCCTCAGTCTAGGGTTAGGCTTAGGGCTAGGGTTAGGGTTATGCCTAGGGTTAGGGTTCACAAAACCACAAAGCCAGGAGCTCCAGGGATACTCACCATGCAAAAGGCAGGCCAAGTTGAGTGTAGCACATCCAAATCCTTGCTCCCTCTTCGTCATTCTGCTCGGAACTCACCACAGCCCAATGCCCGATTTCTGCCTCAGTCTAGGGTTAGGCTTAGGGCTAGGGTTAGGGTTATGCCTAGGGTTAGGGTTCACAAAACCACAAAGCCAGGAGCTCCAGGGATACTCACCATGCAAAAGGCAGGCCAAGTTGAGCGTAGCACATCCAAATCATTGCTCCCTCTTTGTCATTCTGCTCGGAACTCACCACAGCCCCATGCCCGATTTCTGCCTCAGTCTAGGGTTAGGCTTAGGGCTAGGGTTAGGGTTATGCCTAGGGTTAGGGTTCAGAAAACCACAAAGCCAGGAGCTCCAGGGATACTCCCCATGCAAAAGGCAGGCCAAGTTGAGCGCAGCCAATCCAAATCCTTGCTCCCTCTTCGTCATTCTGCTCGGAACTCCCCACAGCCCAATGCCCGATTTCTGCCTCAGTCTAGGGTTAGGCTTAGGGCTAGGGTTAGGGTTATGCCTAGGGTTAGGGTTCAGAAAACCACAAAGCCAGGAGCTCCAGGGATACTCACCATGCAAAAGGCAGGCCAAGTTGAGCGTAGCACATCCAAATCCCCTCTCCCTCTTCGTCATTCTGCTCGGAACTTCCCACAGCCCAATGCCAGATTACTGGCTCAGTCTAGGGTTAGGCTTAGGGCTAGGGTTAGGGTTATGCCTAGGGTTAGGGTTCACAAAACCACAAAGCCAGGAGCTCCAGGGATACCATGCAAAAGGCAGGCCAAGTTGAGCGTAGCACATCCAAATCCTTGCTCCCTCTTCTTCATTCTGCTCGGAACTCCCCACAGCCCAATGCCCGATTACTGGCTCAGTCTAGGGTTAGGCTTAGGGCTAGGGTTAGGGTTATGCCTAGGGTTAGGGTTCACAAAACCACAAAGCCAGGAGCTCCAGGGATACTCACCATGCAAAAGGCAGGCCAAGTTGAGCGTAGCACATCCAAATCCCCTCTCCCTCTTTGTCATTCTGCTCGGAACTCACCACAGCCCAATGCCCGATTTCTGCCTCAGTCTAGGGTTAGGCTTAGGGCTAGGATTAGGGTTATGCCTAGGGTTAGGGTTCAGAAAACCACAAAGCCAGGAGCTCCAGGGGTACTCACCATGCAAAAGGCAGGCCAAGTTGAGCGTAGCACATCCAAATCCCCTCTCCCTCTTCGTCATTCTGCTCGGAACTCCCCACAGCCCAATGCCCGATTTCTGCCTCAGTCTAGGGTTCGGCTTAGGGCTAGGGTTAGGGTTATGCCTAGGGTTAGGGTTCACAAAACCACAAAGCCAGGAGCTCCAGGGATACTCCCCATGCAAAAGGCAGGCCAAGTTGAGCGTAGCACATCCAAATCCCCTCTCCCTCTTCATCATTCTGCTCGGAACTCACCACAGCCCCATGCCCGATTTCTGCCTCAGTCTAGGGTTAGGTTTAGGGCTAGGGTTAGGGTTATGCCTAGGGTTAGGGTTCAGAAAACCACAAAGCCAGGAGCTCCAGGGATACTCCCCATGCAAAAGGCAGGCCAAGTTGAGCGTAGCACTTCCAAATCCTTGCTCCCTCTTCGTCATTCTGCTCGGAACTCCCCACAGCCCAATGCCCGATTTCTGCCTCAGTCTAGGGTTAGGCTTAGGGCTAGGGTTAGGGTTATGCCTAGGGTTAGGGTTCACAAAACCACAAAGCCAGGAGCTCCAGGGACACTGATCATGCGAAAGGCAGGCCAAGTTAAGCACGGCACATCCAAAACCTTGCTCCCTCTTCTTCTTTCTGCAAGGGGTTGGGTTAGGGGCTCGGGTTAGGGTTAGGGGTTAGGGTTAGGGGTAGGGTTAGGGTTAGGGTTTTGACTAGGGTTAGGGTTCACAAAACCACAAAGCCAGGGGACCCAGGCACACTAAGCATGCAAAAGGCAGGCCAAGTTGAGCGTAGCACATCCAAATCCTTGCTCCCTCTTCGTCATTCTGCTCGGAACTCACCACAGCCCAATGCCCGATTTCTGCCTCAGTCTAGGGTTAGGCTTAAGGCTAGGGTTAGGGTTATGCCTAGGGTTAGGGTTCAGAAAACCACAAAGCCAGGAGCTCCAGAGATACTCACCATGCAAAAGGCAGGCCAAGTTGAGCGTAGCACATCCAAATCCCCTCTCCCTCTTTGTCATTCTGCTCGGAACTCCCCACAGCCCAATGCCCGATTTCTGCCTCAGTCTAGGGTTAGGCTTAGGGCTAGGATTAGGGTTATGCTTAGGGTTAGGGTTCAGAAAACCACAAAGCCAGGAGCTCCAGGGATACTCACCATGCAAAAGGCAGGCCAAGTTGAGCGTAGCACATCCAAATCCCCTCTCCCTCTTCGTCATTCTGCTCGGAACTCCCCACAGCCCAATGCCCGATTTCTGCCTCAGTCTAGGGTTCGGCTTGGGGCTAGGGTTAGGGTTATGCCTAGGGTTAGGGTTCAGAAAACCACAAAGCCAGGAGCTCCAGGGATACTCCCCATGCAAAAGGCAGGCCAAGTTGAGCGTAGCACATCCAAATCCCCTCTCCCTCTTTGTCATTCTGCTCGGAACTCCCCACAGCCCAATGCCCGATTTCTGCCTCAGTCTAGGGTTCGGCTTAGGGCTAGGGTTAGGGTTATGCCTAGGGTTAGGGTTCACAAAACCACAAAGCCAGGAGCTCCAGAGATACTCCCCATGCAAAAGGCAGGCCAAGTTGAGCGTAGCACATCCAAATCCCCTCTCCCTCTTCGTCATTCTGCTCGGAACTCACCACAGCCCAATGCCCAATTACTGCCTCAGTCTAGGGTTAGGCTTAGGGCTAGGGTTAGGGTTATGCCTAGGGTTAGGGTTCAGAAAACCACAAAGCCAGGAGCTCCAGGGATACTCACCATGCAAAAGGCAGGCCAAGTTGAGCGCAGCCAATCCAAATCCTTGCTCCCTCTTCGTCATTCTGCTTGGAACTCACCACAGCCCAATGCCTGATTTCTGCCTCAGTCTAGGGTTAGGCTTAGGGCTAGGGTTAGGGTTATGCCTAGGGTTAGGGTTCAGAAAACCACAAAGCCAGGAGCTCCAGGGATACTCCCCATGCAAAAGGCAGGCCAAGTTGAGCGCAGCCAATCCAAATCCTTGCTCCCTCTTCGTCATTCTGCTCGGAACTCACCACAGCCCAATGCCCGATTACTGCCTCAGTCTAGGGTTAGGCTTAGGGCTAGGGTTAGGGTTATGCCTAGGGTTAGGGTTCACAAAACCACAAAGCCAGGAGCTCCAGGGATACTCACCATGCAAAAGGCAGGCCAAGTTGAGCGCAGCCAATCCAAATCCTTGCTCCCTCTTCGTCATTCTGCTTGGAACTCCCCACAGCCCAATGCCTGATTTCTGCCTCAGTCTAGGGTTAGGCTTAGGGCTAGGGTTAGGGTTATGCCTAGGGTTAGGGTTCAGAAAACCACAAAGCCAGGAGCTCCAGGGATACTCCCCATGCAAAAGGCAGGCCAAGTTGAGCGCAGCCAATCCAAATCCTTGCTCCCTCTTCGTCATTCTGCTCGGAACTCCCCACAGCCCAATGCCCGATTTCTGCCTCAGTCTAGGGTTAGGCTTAGGGCTAGGGTTAGGGTTATGCCTAGGGTTAGGGTTCAGAAAACCACAAAGCCAGGAGCTCCAGGGATACTCACCATGCAAAAGGCAGGCCAAGTTGAGCGTAGCACATCCAAATCCTTGCTCCCTCTTCGTCATTCTGCTCGGAACTCCCCACAGCCCAATGCCCGATTTCTGCCTCAGTCTAGGGTTAGGCTTAGGGCTAGGGTTAGGGTTATGCCTAGGGTTAGGGTTCACAAAACCACAAAGCCAGGAGCTCCAGGGATACTCCCCATGCAAAAGGCAGGCCAAGTTGAGCGTAGCACATCCAAATCCTTGCTCCCTCTTTGTCATTCTGCTCGGAACTCACCACAGCCCAATGCCCGATTACTGCCTCAGTCTAGGGTTAAGCTTAGGGCTAGGGTTAGGGTTATGCCTAGGGTTAGGGTTCAGAAAACCACAAAGCCAGGAGCTCCAGGGATACTCACCATGCAAAAGGCAGGCCAAGTTGAGCGTAGCACATCCAAATCCCCTCTCCCTCTTCGTCATTCTGCTCGGAACTCACCACAGCCCAATGCCCGATTTCTGCCTCAGTCTAGGGTTAGGCTTAGGGCTAGGGTTAGGGTTATGCCTAGGGTTAGGGTTCAGAAAACCACAAAGCCAGGAGCTCCAGGGATACTCACCATGCAAAAGGCAGGCCAAGTTGAGCGCAGCCAATCCAAATCCTTGCTCCCTCTTCGTCATTCTGCTTGGAACTCCCCACAGCCCAATGCCTGATTTCTGCCTCAGTCTAGGGTTAGGCTTAGGGCTAGGGTTAGGGTTATGCCTAGGGTTAGGGTTCAGAAAACCACAAAGCCAGGAGCTCCAGGGATACTCCCCATGCAAAAGGCAGGCCAAGTTGAGCGCAGCCAATCCAAATCCTTGCTCCCTCTTCGTCATTCTGCTCGGAACTCACCACAGCCCAATGCCCGATTTCTGCCTCAGTCTAGGGTTAGGCTTAGGGCTAGGGTTAGGGTTATGCCTAGGGTTAGGGTTCAGAAAACCACAAAGCCAGGAGCTCCAGGGATACTCACCATGCAAAAGGCAGGCCAAGTTGAGCGTAGCACATCCAAATCCTTGCTCCCTCTTCGTCATTCTGCTCGGAACTCACCACAGCCCAATGCCCGATTTCTGCCTCAGTCTAGGGTTAGGCTTAGGGCTAGGGTTAGGGTTATGCCTAGGGTTAGGGTTCACAAAACCACAAAGCCAGGAGCTCCAGGGATACTCCCCATGCAAAAGGCAGGCCAAGTTGAGCGTAGCACATCCAAATCCTTGCTCCCTCTTTGTCATTCTGCTCGGAACTCACCACAGCCCAATGCCCGATTACTGCCTCAGTCTAGGGTTAAGCTTAGGGCTAGGGTTAGGGTTATGCCTAGGGTTAGGGTTCAGAAAACCACAAAGCCAGGAGCTCCAGGGATACTCACCATGCAAAAGGCAGGCCAAGTTGAGCGTAGCACATCCAAATCCTTGCTCCCTCTACGTCATTCTGCTCGGAACTCACCACAGCCCAATGCCCGATTACTGCCTCAGTCTAGGGTTAGGCTTAGGGCTAGGGTTAGGGTTATGCCTAGGGTTAGGGTTCACAAAACCACAAAGCCAGGAGCTCCAGGGATACTCACCATGCAAAAGGCAGGCCAAGTTGAGCGTAGCACATCCAAATCCCCTCTCCCTGTTCGTCATTCTGCTCGGAACTCACCACAGCCCAATGCCCGATTTCTGCCTCAGTCTAGGGTTAGGCTTAGGGCTAGGGTTAGGGTTATGCCTAGGGTTAGGGTTCACAAAACCACAAAGCCAGGAGCTCCAGGGATACTCACCATGCAAAAGGCAGGCCAAGTTGAGCGTAGCACATCCAAATCCTTGCTCCCTCTTTGTCATTCTGCTCGGAACTCACCACAGCCCCATGCCCGATTTCTGCCTCAGTCTAGGGTTAGGCTTAGGGCTAGGGTTAGGGTTATGCCTAGGGTTAGGGTTCAGAAAACCACAAAGCCAGGAGCTCCAGGGATACTCCCCATGCAAAAGGCAGGCCAAGTTGAGCGCAGCCAATCCAAATCCTTGCTCCCTCTTCGTCATTCTGCTCGGAACTCCCCACAGCCCAATGCCCGATTACTGCCTCAGTCTAGGGTTAGGGTTAGGCTTAGGGCTAGGGTTAGGGTTATGCCTAGGGTTAGGGTTCACAAAACCACAAAGCCAGGAGCTCCAGGGACACTGATCATGCGAAAGGCAGGCCAAGTTAAGCACGGCACATCCAAAACCTTGCTCCCTCTTCTTCTTTCTGCAAGGGTTAGGGTTAGGGGCTCGGGTTAGGGTTAGGGGTTAGGGTTAGGGGTAGGGTTAGGGTTAGGGTTTTGACTAGGGTTAGGATTGAGAAAACGACAAAGCCAGGGGACCCAGGCACACTAAGCATGCAAAAGGCAGGCCAAGTTGAGCGTAGCACATCCAAATCCCCTCTCCCTCTTCGTCATTCTGCTCGGAATTCACCACAGCCCAATGCCCGATTTCTGCCTCAGTCTAGGGTTAGGCTTAGGGCTAGGGTTAGGGTTATGCCTAGGGTTAGGGTTCAGAAAACCACAAAGCCAGGAGCTCCAGGGATACTCACCATGCAAAAGGCAGGCCAAGTTGAGCGTAGCACATCCAAATCCTTGCTCCCTCTTCGTCATTCTGCTCGGAACTCACCACAGCCCAATGCCCGATTTCTGCCTCAGTCTAGGGTTAGGCTTAGGGCTAGGGTTAGGGTTATGCCTAGGGTTAGGGTTCAGAAAACCACAAAGCCAGGAGCTCCAGGGATACTCACCATGCAAAAGGCAGGCCAAGTTGAGTGTAGCACATCCAAATCCTTGCTCCCTCTTCGTCATTCTGCTCGGAACTCACCACAGCCCAATGCCCGATTTCTGCCTCAGTCTAGGGTTAGGCTTAGGGCTAGGGTTAGGGTTATGCCTAGGGTTAGGGTTCAGAAAACCACAAAGCCAGGAGCTCCAGGGATACTCACCATGCAAAAGGCAGGCCAAGTTGAGCGTAGCACATCCAAATCCCCTCTCCCTCTTCGTCATTCTGCTCGGAACTCACCACAGCCCAATGCCCGATTTCTGCCTCAGTCTAGGGTTAGGCTTAGGGCTAGGGTTAGGGTTATGCCTAGGGTTAGGGTTCAGAAAACCACAAAGCCAGGAGCTCCAGGGATACTCACCATGCAAAAGGCAGGCCAAGTTGAGTGTAGCACATCCAAATCCTTGCTCCCTCTTCGTCATTCTGCTCGGAACTCACCACAGCCCAATGCCCGATTTCTGCCTCAGTCTAGGGTTAGGCTTAGGGCTAGGGTTAGGGTTATGCCTAGGGTTAGGGTTCACAAAACCACAAAGCCAGGAGCTCCAGGGATACTCACCATGCAAAAGGCAGGCCAAGTTGAGCGTAGCACATCCAAATCATTGCTCCCTCTTTGTCATTCTGCTCGGAACTCACCACAGCCCCATGCCCGATTTCTGCCTCAGTCTAGGGTTAGGCTTAGGGCTAGGGTTAGGGTTATGCCTAGGGTTAGGGTTCAGAAAACCACAAAGCCAGGAGCTCCAGGGATACTCCCCATGCAAAAGGCAGGCCAAGTTGAGCGCAGCCAATCCAAATCCTTGCTCCCTCTTCGTCATTCTGCTCGGAACTCCCCACAGCCCAATGCCCGATTTCTGCCTCAGTCTAGGGTTAGGCTTAGGGCTAGGGTTAGGGTTATGCCTAGGGTTAGGGTTCAGAAAACCACAAAGCCAGGAGCTCCAGGGATACTCACCATGCAAAAGGCAGGCCAAGTTGAGCGTAGCACATCCAAATCCCCTCTCCCTCTTCGTCATTCTGCTCGGAACTTCCCACAGCCCAATGCCAGATTACTGGCTCAGTCTAGGGTTAGGCTTAGGGCTAGGGTTAGGGTTATGCCTAGGGTTAGGGTTCACAAAACCACAAAGCCAGGAGCTCCAGGGATACCATGCAAAAGGCAGGCCAAGTTGAGCGTAGCACATCCAAATCCTTGCTCCCTCTTCTTCATTCTGCTCGGAACTCCCCACAGCCCAATGCCCGATTACTGGCTCAGTCTAGGGTTAGGCTTAGGGCTAGGGTTAGGGTTATGCCTAGGGTTAGGGTTCACAAAACCACAAAGCCAGGAGCTCCAGGGATACTCACCATGCAAAAGGCAGGCCAAGTTGAGCGTAGCACATCCAAATCCCCTCTCCCTCTTTGTCATTCTGCTCGGAACTCACCACAGCCCAATGCCCGATTTCTGCCTCAGTCTAGGGTTAGGCTTAGGGCTAGGGTTAGGGTTATGCCTAGGGTTAGGGTTCAGAAAACCACAAAGCCAGGAGCTCCAGGGATACTCACCATGCAAAAGGCAGGCCAAGTTGAGCGCAGCCAATCCAAATCCTTGCTCCCTCTTCGTCATTCTGCTTGGAACTCCCCACAGCCCAATGCCTGATTTCTGCCTCAGTCTAGGGTTAGGCTTAGGGCTAGGGTTAGGGTTATGCCTAGGGTTAGGGTTCAGAAAACCACAAAGCCAGGAGCTCCAGGGATACTCCCCATGCAAAAGGCAGGCCAAGTTGAGCGCAGCCAATCCAAATCCTTGCTCCCTCTTCGTCATTCTGCTCGGAACTCACCACAGCCCAATGCCCGATTTCTGCCTCAGTCTAGGGTTAGGCTTAGGGCTAGGGTTAGGGTTATGCCTAGGTTTAGGGTTCAGAAAACCACAAAGCCAGGAGCTCCAGGGATACTCACCATGCAAAAGGCAGGCCAAGTTGAGCGTAGCACATCCAAATCCTTGCTCCCTCTTCGTCATTCTGCTCGGAACTCCCCACAGCCCAATGCCCGATTTCTGCCTCAGTCTAGGGTTAGGCTTAGGGCTAGGGTTAGGGTTATGCCTAGGGTTAGGGTTCACAAAACCACAAAGCCAGGAGCTCCAGGGATACTCCCCATGCAAAAGGCAGGCCAAGTTGAGCGTAGCACATCCAAATCCTTGCTCCCTCTTTGTCATTCTGCTCGGAACTCACCACAGCCCAATGCCCGATTACTGCCTCAGTCTAGGGTTAAGCTTAGGGCTAGGGTTAGGGTTATGCCTAGGGTTAGGGTTCAGAAAACCACAAAGCCAGGAGCTCCAGGGATACTCACCATGCAAAAGGCAGGCCAAGTTGAGCGTAGCACATCCAAATCCCCTCTCCCTCTTCGTCATTCTGCTCGGAACTCACCACAGCCCAATGCCCGATTTCTGCCTCAGTCTAGGGTTAGGCTTAGGGCTAGGGTTAGGGTTATGCCTAGGGTTAGGGTTCAGAAAACCACAAAGCCAGGAGCTCCAGGGATACTCACCATGCAAAAGGCAGGCCAAGTTGAGCGCAGCCAATCCAAATCCTTGCTCCCTCTTCGTCATTCTGCTTGGAACTCCCCACAGCCCAATGCCTGATTTCTGCCTCAGTCTAGGGTTAGGCTTAGGGCTAGGGTTAGGGTTATGCCTAGGGTTAGGGTTCAGAAAACCACAAAGCCAGGAGCTCCAGGGATACTCCCCATGCAAAAGGCAGGCCAAGTTGAGCGCAGCCAATCCAAATCCTTGCTCCCTCTTTGTCATTCTGCTCGGAACTCACCACAGCCCAATGCCCGATTTCTGCCTCAGTCTAGGGTTAGGCTTAGGGCTAGGGTTAGGGTTATGCCTAGGGTTAGGGTTCACAAAACCACAAAGCCAGGAGCTCCAGGGATACTCCCCATGCAAAAGGCAGGCCAAGTTGAGCGTAGCACATCCAAATCCTTGCTCCCTCTTTGTCATTCTGCTCGGAACTCACCACAGCCCAATGCCCGATTACTGCCTCAGTCTAGGGTTAAGCTTAGGGCTAGGGTTAGGGTTATGCCTAGGGTTAGGGTTCAGAAAACCACAAAGCCAGGAGCTCCAGGGATACTCACCATGCAAAAGGCAGGCCAAGTTGAGCGTAGCACATCCAAATCCTTGCTCCCTCTTTGTCATTCTGCTCGGAACTCACCACAGCCCAATGCCCGATTTCTGCCTCAGTCTAGGGTTAGGCTTAGGGCTAGGGTTAGGGTTATGCCTAGGGTTAGGGTTCACAAAACCACAAAGCCAGGAGCTCCAGGGATACTCCCCATGCAAAAGGCAGGCCAAGTTGAGCGTAGCACATCCAAATCCTTGCTCCCTCTTTGTCATTCTGCTCGGAACTCACCACAGCCCAATGCCCGATTACTGCCTCAGTCTAGGGTTAAGCTTAGGGCTAGGGTTAGGGTTATGCCTAGGGTTAGGGTTCAGAAAACCACAAAGCCAGGAGCTCCAGGGATACTCACCATGCAAAAGGCAGGCCAAGTTGAGCGTAGCACATCCAAATCCTTGCTCCCTCTACGTCATTCTGCTCGGAACTCACCACAGCCCAATGCCCGATTACTGCCTCAGTCTAGGGTTAGGCTTAGGGCTAGGGTTAGGGTTATGCCTAGGGTTAGGGTTCACAAAACCACAAAGCCAGGAGCTCCAGGGATACTCACCATGCAAAAGGCAGGCCAAGTTGAGCGTAGCACATCCAAATCCCCTCTCCCTCTTCGTCATTCTGCTCGGAACTCACCACAGCCCAATGCCCGATTTCTGCCTCAGTCTAGGGTTAGGCTTAGGGCTAGGGTTAGGGTTATGCCTAGGGTTAGGGTTCACAAAACCACAAAGCCAGGAGCTCCAGGGATACTCACCATGCAAAAGGCAGGCCAAGTTGAGCGTAGCACATCCAAATCCTTGCTCCCTCTTTGTCATTCTGCTCGGAACTCACCACAGCCCCATGCCCGATTTCTGCCTCAGTCTAGGGTTAGGCTTAGGGCTAGGGTTAGGGTTATGCCTAGGGTTAGGGTTCAGAAAACCACAAAGCCAGGAGCTCCAGGGATACTCCCCATGCAAAAGGCAGGCCAAGTTGAGCGCAGCCAATCCAAATCCTTGCTCCCTCTTCGTCATTCTGCTCGGAACTCCCCACAGCCCAATGCCCGATTACTGCCTCAGTCTAGGGTTAGGGTTAGGCTTAGGGCTAGGGTTAGGGTTATGCCTAGGGTTAGGGTTCACAAAACCACAAAGCCAGGAGCTCCAGGGACACTGATCATGCGAAAGGCAGGCCAAGTTAAGCACGGCACATCCAAAACCTTGCTCCCTCTTCTTCTTTCTGCAAGGGTTAGGGTTAGGGGCTCGGGTTAGGGTTAGGGGTTAGGGTTAGGGGTAGGGTTAGGGTTAGGGTTTTGACTAGGGTTAGGATTGAGAAAACGACAAAGCCAGGGGACCCAGGCACACTAAGCATGCAAAAGGCAGGCCAAGTTGAGCGTAGCACATCCAAATCCCCTCTCCCTCTTCGTCATTCTGCTCGGAATTCACCACAGCCCAATGCCCGATTTCTGCCTCAGTCTAGGGTTAGGCTTAGGGCTAGGGTTAGGGTTATGCCTAGGGTTAGGGTTCAGAAAACCACAAAGCCAGGAGCTCCAGGGATACTCACCATGCAAAAGGCAGGCCAAGTTGAGCGTAGCACATCCAAATCCTTGCTCCCTCTTCGTCATTCTGCTCGGAACTCCCCACAGCCCAATGCCTGATTTCTGCCTCAGTCTAGGGTTAGGCTTAGGGCTAGGGTTAGGGTTATGCCTAGGGTTAGGGTTCACAAAACCACAAAGCCAGGAGCTCCAGGGATACTCCCCATGCAAAAGGCAGGCCAAGTTGAGCGTAGCACATCCAAATCCTTGCTCCCTCTTTGTCATTCTGCTCGGAACTCACCACAGCCCAATGCCCGATTACTGCCTCAGTCTAGGGTTAAGCTTAGGGCTAGGGTTAGGGTTATGCCTAGGGTTAGGGTTCAGAAAACCACAAAGCCAGGAGCTCCAGGGATACTCACCATGCAAAAGGCAGGCCAAGTTGAGCGTAGCACATCCAAATCCCCTCTCCCTCTTCGTCATTCTGCTCGGAACTCACCACAGCCCAATGCCCGATTTCTGCCTCAGTCTAGGGTTAGGCTTAGGGCTAGGGTTAGGGTTATGCCTAGGGTTAGGGTTCAGAAAACCACAAAGCCAGGAGCTCCAGGGATACTCACCATGCAAAAGGCAGGCCAAGTTGAGCGCAGCCAATCCAAATCCTTGCTCCCTCTTCGTCATTCTGCTTGGAACTCCCCACAGCCCAATGCCTGATTTCTGCCTCAGTCTAGGGTTAGGCTTAGGGCTAGGGTTAGGGTTATGCCTAGGGTTAGGGTTCAGAAAACCACAAAGCCAGGAGCTCCAGGGATACTCCCCATGCAAAAGGCAGGCCAAGTTGAGCGCAGCCAATCCAAATCCTTGCTCCCTCTTTGTCATTCTGCTCGGAACTCACCACAGCCCAATGCCCGATTTCTGCCTCAGTCTAGGGTTAGGCTTAGGGCTAGGGTTAGGGTTATGCCTAGGGTTAGGGTTCACAAAACCACAAAGCCAGGAGCTCCAGGGATACTCCCCATGCAAAAGGCAGGCCAAGTTGAGCGTAGCACATCCAAATCCTTGCTCCCTCTTTGTCATTCTGCTCGGAACTCACCACAGCCCAATGCCCGATTACTGCCTCAGTCTAGGGTTAAGCTTAGGGCTAGGGTTAGGGTTATGCCTAGGGTTAGGGTTCAGAAAACCACAAAGCCAGGAGCTCCAGGGATACTCACCATGCAAAAGGCAGGCCAAGTTGAGCGTAGCACATCCAAATCCTTGCTCCCTCTTTGTCATTCTGCTCGGAACTCACCACAGCCCAATGCCCGATTTCTGCCTCAGTCTAGGGTTAGGCTTAGGGCTAGGGTTAGGGTTATGCCTAGGGTTAGGGTTCACAAAACCACAAAGCCAGGAGCTCCAGGGATACTCCCCATGCAAAAGGCAGGCCAAGTTGAGCGTAGCACATCCAAATCCTTGCTCCCTCTTTGTCATTCTGCTCGGAACTCACCACAGCCCAATGCCCGATTACTGCCTCAGTCTAGGGTTAAGCTTAGGGCTAGGGTTAGGGTTATGCCTAGGGTTAGGGTTCAGAAAACCACAAAGCCAGGAGCTCCAGGGATACTCACCATGCAAAAGGCAGGCCAAGTTGAGCGTAGCACATCCAAATCCTTGCTCCCTCTACGTCATTCTGCTCGGAACTCACCACAGCCCAATGCCCGATTACTGCCTCAGTCTAGGGTTAGGCTTAGGGCTAGGGTTAGGGTTATGCCTAGGGTTAGGGTTCACAAAACCACAAAGCCAGGAGCTCCAGGGATACTCACCATGCAAAAGGCAGGCCAAGTTGAGCGTAGCACATCCAAATCCCCTCTCCCTCTTCGTCATTCTGCTCGGAACTCACCACAGCCCAATGCCCGATTTCTGCCTCAGTCTAGGGTTAGGCTTAGGGCTAGGGTTAGGGTTATGCCTAGGGTTAGGGTTCACAAAACCACAAAGCCAGGAGCTCCAGGGATACTCACCATGCAAAAGGCAGGCCAAGTTGAGCGTAGCACATCCAAATCCTTGCTCCCTCTTTGTCATTCTGCTCGGAACTCACCACAGCCCCATGCCCGATTTCTGCCTCAGTCTAGGGTTAGGCTTAGGGCTAGGGTTAGGGTTATGCCTAGGGTTAGGGTTCAGAAAACCACAAAGCCAGGAGCTCCAGGGATACTCCCCATGCAAAAGGCAGGCCAAGTTGAGCGCAGCCAATCCAAATCCTTGCTCCCTCTTCGTCATTCTGCTCGGAACTCCCCACAGCCCAATGCCCGATTACTGCCTCAGTCTAGGGTTAGGGTTAGGCTTAGGGCTAGGGTTAGGGTTATGCCTAGGGTTAGGGTTCACAAAACCACAAAGCCAGGAGCTCCAGGGACACTGATCATGCGAAAGGCAGGCCAAGTTAAGCACGGCACATCCAAAACCTTGCTCCCTCTTCTTCTTTCTGCAAGGGTTAGGGTTAGGGGCTCGGGTTAGGGTTAGGGGTTAGGGTTAGGGGTAGGGTTAGGGTTAGGGTTTTGACTAGGGTTAGGATTGAGAAAACGACAAAGCCAGGGGACCCAGGCACACTAAGCATGCAAAAGGCAGGCCAAGTTGAGCGTAGCACATCCAAATCCCCTCTCCCTCTTCGTCATTCTGCTCGGAATTCACCACAGCCCAATGCCCGATTTCTGCCTCAGTCTAGGGTTAGGCTTAGGGCTAGGGTTAGGGTTATGCCTAGGGTTAGGGTTCAGAAAACCACAAAGCCAGGAGCTCCAGGGATACTCACCATGCAAAAGGCAGGCCAAGTTGAGCGTAGCACATCCAAATCCCCTCTCCCTCTTCGTCATTCTGCTCGGAACTCACCACAGCCCAATGCCCGATTTCTGCCTCAGTCTAGGGTTAGGCTTAGGGCTAGGGTTAGGGTTATGCCTAGGGTTAGGGTTCAGAAAACCACAAAGCCAGGAGCTCCAGGGATACTCACCATGCAAAAGGCAGGCCAAGTTGAGTGTAGCACATCCAAATCCTTGCTCCCTCTTCGTCATTCTGCTCGGAACTCACCACAGCCCAATGCCCGATTTCTGCCTCAGTCTAGGGTTAGGCTTAGGGCTAGGGTTAGGGTTATGCCTAGGGTTAGGGTTCACAAAACCACAAAGCCAGGAGCTCCAGGGATACTCACCATGCAAAAGGCAGGCCAAGTTGAGTGTAGCACATCCAAATCCTTGCTCCCTCTTCTTCATTCTGCTCGGAACTCACCACGGCCCAATGCCCGATTTCTGCCTCAGTCTAGGGTTAGGCTTAGGGCTAGGGTTAGGGTTATGCCTAGGGTTAGGGTTCACAAAACCACAAAGCCAGGAGCTCCAGGGATACTCACCATGCAAAAGGCAGGCCAAGTTGAGTGTAGCACATCCAAATCCCCTCTCCCTCTTCGTCATTCTGCTCGGAACTCACCACAGCCCAATGCCCGATTTCTGCCTCAGTCTAGGGTTAGGCTTAGGGCTAGGGTTAGGGTTATGCCTAGGGTTAGGGTTCACAAAACCACAAAGCCAGGAGCTCCAGGGATACTCACCATGCAAAAGGCAGGCCAAGTTGAGCGTAGCACATCCAAATCATTGCTCCCTCTTTGTCATTCTGCTCGGAACTCACCACAGCCCCATGCCCGATTTCTGCCTCAGTCTAGGGTTAGGCTTAGGGCTAGGGTTAGGGTTATGCCTAGGGTTAGGGTTCAGAAAACCACAAAGCCAGGAGCTCCAGGGATACTCACCATGCAAAAGGCAGGCCAAGTTGAGCGCAGCCAATCCAAATCCTTGCTCCCTCTTCGTCATTCTGCTCGGAACTCCCCACAGCCCAATGCCCGATTTCTGCCTCAGTCTAGGGTTAGGCTTAGGGCTAGGGTTAGGGTTATGCCTAGGGTTAGGGTTCAGAAAACCACAAAGCCAGGAGCTCCAGGGATACTCACCATGCAAAAGGCAGGCCAAGTTGAGCGTAGCACATCCAAATCCCCTCTCCCTCTTCGTCATTCTGCTCGGAACTTCCCACAGCCCAATGCCAGATTACTAGCTCAGTCTAGGGTTAGGCTTAGGGCTAGGGTTAGGGTTATGCCTAGGGTTAGGGTTCACAAAACCACAAAGCCAGGAGCTCCAGGGATACCATGCAAAAGGCAGGCCAAGTTGAGCGTAGCACATCCAAATCCTTGCTCCCTCTTCTTCATTCTGCTCGGAACTCCCCACAGCCCAATGCCCGATTACTGGCTCAGTCTAGGGTTAGGCTTAGGGCTAGGGTTAGGGTTATGCCTAGGGTTAGGGTTCACAAAACCACAAAGCCAGGAGCTCCAGGGATACTCACCATGCAAAAGGCAGGCCAAGTTGAGCGTAGCACATCCAAATCCCCTCTCCCTCTTTGTCATTCTGCTCGGAACTCACCACAGCCCAATGCCCGATTTCTGCCTCAGTCTAGGGTTAGGCTTAGGGCTAGGGTTAGGGTTATGCCTAGGGTTAGGGTTCAGAAAACCACAAAGCCAGGAGCTCCAGGGATACTCACCATGCAAAAGGCAGGCCAAGTTGAGCGCAGCCAATCCAAATCCTTGCTCCCTCTTCGTCATTCTGCTTGGAACTCCCCACAGCCCAATGCCTGATTTCTGCCTCAGTCTAGGGTTAGGCTTAGGGCTAGGGTTAGGGTTATGCCTAGGGTTAGGGTTCAGAAAACCACAAAGCCAGGAGCTCCAGGGATACTCCCCATGCAAAAGGCAGGCCAAGTTGAGCGCAGCCAATCCAAATCCTTGCTCCCTCTTCGTCATTCTGCTCGGAACTCACCACAGCCCAATGCCCGATTTCTGCCTCAGTCTAGGGTTAGGCTTAGGGCTAGGGTTAGGGTTATGCCTAGGGTTAGGGTTCAGAAAACCACAAAGCCAGGAGCTCCAGGGATACTCACCATGCAAAAGGCAGGCCAAGTTGAGCGTAGCACATCCAAATCCTTGCTCCCTCTTCGTCATTCTGCTCGGAACTCACCACAGCCCAATGCCCGATTTCTGCCTCAGTCTAGGGTTAGGCTTAGGGCTAGGGTTAGGGTTATGCCTAGGGTTAGGGTTCACAAAACCACAAAGCCAGGAGCTCCAGGGATACTCCCCATGCAAAAGGCAGGCCAAGTTGAGCGTAGCACATCCAAATCCTTGCTCCCTCTTTGTCATTCTGCTCGGAACTCACCACAGCCCAATGCCCGATTACTGCCTCAGTCTAGGGTTAAGCTTAGGGCTAGGGTTAGGGTTATGCCTAGGGTTAGGGTTCAGAAAACCACAAAGCCAGGAGCTCCAGGGATACTCACCATGCAAAAGGCAGGCCAAGTTGAGCGTAGCACATCCAAATCCTTGCTCCCTCTACGTCATTCTGCTCGGAACTCACCACAGCCCAATGCCCGATTACTGCCTCAGTCTAGGGTTAGGCTTAGGGCTAGGGTTAGGGTTATGCCTAGGGTTAGGGTTCACAAAACCACAAAGCCAGGAGCTCCAGGGATACTCACCATGCAAAAGGCAGGCCAAGTTGAGCGTAGCACATCCAAATCCCCTCTCCCTGTTCGTCATTCTGCTCGGAACTCACCACAGCCCAATGCCCGATTTCTGCCTCAGTCTAGGGTTAGGCTTAGGGCTAGGGTTAGGGTTATGCCTAGGGTTAGGGTTCACAAAACCACAAAGCCAGGAGCTCCAGGGATACTCACCATGCAAAAGGCAGGCCAAGTTGAGCGTAGCACATCCAAATCCTTGCTCCCTCTTTGTCATTCTGCTCGGAACTCACCACAGCCCCATGCCCGATTTCTGCCTCAGTCTAGGGTTAGGCTTAGGGCTAGGGTTAGGGTTATGCCTAGGGTTAGGGTTCAGAAAACCACAAAGCCAGGAGCTCCAGGGATACTCCCCATGCAAAAGGCAGGCCAAGTTGAGCGCAGCCAATCCAAATCCTTGCTCCCTCTTCGTCATTCTGCTCGGAACTCCCCACAGCCCAATGCCCGATTACTGCCTCAGTCTAGGGTTAGGGTTAGGCTTAGGGCTAGGGTTAGGGTTATGCCTAGGGTTAGGGTTCACAAAACCACAAAGCCAGGAGCTCCAGGGACACTGATCATGCGAAAGGCAGGCCAAGTTAAGCACGGCACATCCAAAACCTTGCTCCCTCTTCTTCTTTCTGCAAGGGTTAGGGTTAGGGGCTCGGGTTAGGGTTAGGGGTTAGGGTTAGGGGTAGGGTTAGGGTTAGGGTTTTGACTAGGGTTAGGATTGAGAAAACGACAAAGCCAGGGGACCCAGGCACACTAAGCATGCAAAAGGCAGGCCAAGTTGAGCGTAGCACATCCAAATCCCCTCTCCCTCTTCGTCATTCTGCTCGGAATTCACCACAGCCCAATGCCCGATTTCTGCCTCAGTCTAGGGTTAGGCTTAGGGCTAGGGTTAGGGTTATGCCTAGGGTTAGGGTTCAGAAAACCACAAAGCCAGGAGCTCCAGGGATACTCACCATGCAAAAGGCAGGCCAAGTTGAGCGTAGCACATCCAAATCCCCTCTCCCTCTTCGTCATTCTGCTCGGAACTCACCACAGCCCAATGCCCGATTTCTGCCTCAGTCTAGGGTTAGGCTTAGGGCTAGGGTTAGGGTTATGCCTAGGGTTAGGGTTCAGAAAACCACAAAGCCAGGAGCTCCAGGGATACTCACCATGCAAAAGGCAGGCCAAGTTGAGTGTAGCACATCCAAATCCTTGCTCCCTCTTCGTCATTCTGCTCGGAACTCACCACAGCCCAATGCCCGATTTCTGCCTCAGTCTAGGGTTAGGCTTAGGGCTAGGGTTAGGGTTATGCCTAGGGTTAGGGTTCACAAAACCACAAAGCCAGGAGCTCCAGGGATACTCACCATGCAAAAGGCAGGCCAAGTTGAGTGTAGCACATCCAAATCCTTGCTCCCTCTTCTTCATTCTGCTCGGAACTCACCACGGCCCAATGCCCGATTTCTGCCTCAGTCTAGGGTTAGGCTTAGGGCTAGGGTTAGGGTTATGCCTAGGGTTAGGGTTCACAAAACCACAAAGCCAGGAGCTCCAGGGATACTCACCATGCAAAAGGCAGGCCAAGTTGAGTGTAGCACATCCAAATCCCCTCTCCCTCTTCGTCATTCTGCTCGGAACTCACCACAGCCCAATGCCCGATTTCTGCCTCAGTCTAGGGTTAGGCTTAGGGCTAGGGTTAGGGTTATGCCTAGGGTTAGGGTTCACAAAACCACAAAGCCAGGAGCTCCAGGGATACTCACCATGCAAAAGGCAGGCCAAGTTGAGCGTAGCACATCCAAATCATTGCTCCCTCTTTGTCATTCTGCTCGGAACTCACCACAGCCCCATGCCCGATTTCTGCCTCAGTCTAGGGTTAGGCTTAGGGCTAGGGTTAGGGTTATGCCTAGGGTTAGGGTTCAGAAAACCACAAAGCCAGGAGCTCCAGGGATACTCACCATGCAAAAGGCAGGCCAAGTTGAGCGCAGCCAATCCAAATCCTTGCTCCCTCTTCGTCATTCTGCTCGGAACTCCCCACAGCCCAATGCCCGATTTCTGCCTCAGTCTAGGGTTAGGCTTAGGGCTAGGGTTAGGGTTATGCCTAGGGTTAGGGTTCAGAAAACCACAAAGCCAGGAGCTCCAGGGATACTCACCATGCAAAAGGCAGGCCAAGTTGAGCGTAGCACATCCAAATCCCCTCTCCCTCTTCGTCATTCTGCTCGGAACTTCCCACAGCCCAATGCCAGATTACTGGCTCAGTCTAGGGTTAGGCTTAGGGCTAGGGTTAGGGTTATGCCTAGGGTTAGGGTTCACAAAACCACAAAGCCAGGAGCTCCAGGGATACCATGCAAAAGGCAGGCCAAGTTGAGCGTAGCACATCCAAATCCTTGCTCCCTCTTCTTCATTCTGCTCGGAACTCCCCACAGCCCAATGCCCGATTACTGGCTCAGTCTAGGGTTAGGCTTAGGGCTAGGGTTAGGGTTATGCCTAGGGTTAGGGTTCACAAAACCACAAAGCCAGGAGCTCCAGGGATACTCACCATGCAAAAGGCAGGCCAAGTTGAGCGTAGCACATCCAAATCCCCTCTCCCTCTTTGTCATTCTGCTCGGAACTCACCACAGCCCAATGCCCGATTTCTGCCTCAGTCTAGGGTTAGGCTTAGGGCTAGGATTAGGGTTATGCTTAGGGTTAGGGTTCAGAAAACCACAAAGCCAGGAGCTCCAGGGATACTCACCATGCAAAAGGCAGGCCAAGTTGAGCGTAGCACATCCAAATCCCCTCTCCCTCTTCGTCATTCTGCTCGGAACTCCCCACAGCCCAATGCCCGATTTCTGCCTCAGTCTAGGGTTCGGCTTAGGGCTAGGGTTAGGGTTATGCCTAGGGTTAGGGTTCACAAAACCACAAAGCCAGGAGCTCCAGGGATACTCCCCATGCAAAAGGCAGGCCAAGTTGAGCGTAGCACATCCAAATCCCCTCTCCCTCTTCATCATTCTGCTCGGAACTCACCACAGCCCCATGCCCGATTTCTGCCTCAGTCTAGGGTTAGGTTTAGTGCTAGGGTTAGGGTTATGCCTAGGGTTAGGGTTCAGAAAACCACAAAGCCAGGAGCTCCAGGGATACTCCCCATGCAAAAGGCAGGCCAAGTTGAGCGTAGCACTTCCAAATCCTTGCTCCCTCTTCGTCATTCTGCTCGGAACTCCCCACAGCCCAATGCCCGATTTCTGCCTCAGTCTAGGGTTAGGCTTAGGGCTAGGGTTAGGGTTATGCCTAGGGTTAGGGTTCACAAAACCACAAAGCCAGGAGCTCCAGGGACACTGATCATGCGAAAGGCAGGCCAAGTTAAGCACGGCACATCCAAAACCTTGCTCCCTCTTCTTCTTTCTGCAAGGGTTAGGGTTAGGGGCTCGGGTTAGTGTTAGGGGTTAAAGTTAGGGGTAGGGTTAGGGTTAGGGTTTTGACTAGGGTTAGGATTGAGAAAACGACAAAGCCAGGGGACCCAGGCACACTAAGCATGCAAAAGGCAGGCCAAGTTGAGCGTAGCACATCCAAATCCCCTCTCCCTCTTCGTCATTCTGCTCGGAACTCACCACAGCCCAATGCCCGATTTCTGCCTCAGTCTAGGGTTAGGCTTAGGGCTAGGGTTAGGGTTATGCCTAGGGTTAGGGTTCAGAAAACCACAAAGCCAGGAGCTCCAGGGATACTCACCATGCAAAAGGCAGGCCAAGTTGAGTGTAGCACATCCAAATCCTTGCTCCCTCTTCGTCATTCTGCTCGGAACTCACCACAGCCCAATGCCCGATTTCTGCCTCAGTCTAGGGTTAGGCTTAGGGCTAGGGTTAGGGTTATGCCTAGGGTTAGGGTTCACAAAACCACAAAGCCAGGAGCTCCAGGGATACTCACCATGCAAAAGGCAGGCCAAGTTGAGTGTAGCACATCCAAATCCTTGCTCCCTCTTCTTCATTCTGCTCGGAACTCACCACGGCCCAATGCCCGATTTCTGCCTCAGTCTAGGGTTAGGCTTAGGGCTAGGGTTAGGGTTATGCCTAGGGTTAGGGTTCACAAAACCACAAAGCCAGGAGCTCCAGGGATACTCACCATGCAAAAGGCAGGCCAAGTTGAGTGTAGCACATCCAAATCCCCTCTCCCTCTTCGTCATTCTGCTCGGAACTCACCACAGCCCAATGCCCGATTTCTGCCTCAGTCTAGGGTTAGGCTTAGGGCTAGGGTTAGGGTTATGCCTAGGGTTAGGGTTCACAAAACCACAAAGCCAGGAGCTCCAGGGATACTCACCATGCAAAAGGCAGGCCAAGTTGAGCGTAGCACATCCAAATCATTGCTCCCTCTTTGTCATTCTGCTCGGAACTCACCACAGCCCCATGCCCGATTTCTGCCTCAGTCTAGGGTTAGGCTTAGGGCTAGGGTTAGGGTTATGCCTAGGGTTAGGGTTCAGAAAACCACAAAGCCAGGAGCTCCAGGGATACTCACCATGCAAAAGGCAGGCCAAGTTGAGCGCAGCCAATCCAAATCCTTGCTCCCTCTTCGTCATTCTGCTCGGAACTCCCCACAGCCCAATGCCCGATTTCTGCCTCAGTCTAGGGTTAGGCTTAGGGCTAGGGTTAGGGTTATGCCTAGGGTTAGGGTTCAGAAAACCACAAAGCCAGGAGCTCCAGGGATACTCACCATGCAAAAGGCAGGCCAAGTTGAGCGTAGCACATCCAAATCCCCTCTCCCTCTTCGTCATTCTGCTCGGAACTTCCCACAGCCCAATGCCAGATTACTGGCTCAGTCTAGGGTTAGGCTTAGGGCTAGGGTTAGGGTTATGCCTAGGGTTAGGGTTCACAAAACCACAAAGCCAGGAGCTCCAGGGATACCATGCAAAAGGCAGGCCAAGTTGAGCGTAGCACATCCAAATCCTTGCTCCCTCTTCTTCATTCTGCTCGGAACTCCCCACAGCCCAATGCCCGATTACTGGCTCAGTCTAGGGTTAGGCTTAGGGCTAGGGTTAGGGTTATGCCTAGGGTTAGGGTTCACAAAACCACAAAGCCAGGAGCTCCAGGGATACTCACCATGCAAAAGGCAGGCCAAGTTGAGCGTAGCACATCCAAATCCCCTCTCCCTCTTTGTCATTCTGCTCGGAACTCACCACAGCCCAATGCCCGATTTCTGCCTCAGTCTAGGGTTAGGCTTAGGGCTAGGATTAGGGTTATGCTTAGGGTTAGGGTTCAGAAAACCACAAAGCCAGGAGCTCCAGGGATACTCACCATGCAAAAGGCAGGCCAAGTTGAGCGTAGCACATCCAAATCCCCTCTCCCTCTTCGTCATTCTGCTCGGAACTCCCCACAGCCCAATGCCCGATTTCTGCCTCAGTCTAGGGTTCGGCTTAGGGCTAGGGTTAGGGTTATGCCTAGGGTTAGGGTTCACAAAACCACAAAGCCAGGAGCTCCAGGGATACTCACCATGCAAAAGGCAGGCCAAGTTGAGCGTAGCACATCCAAATCCCCTCTCCCTCTTCATCATTCTGCTCGGAACTCACCACAGCCCCATGCCCGATTTCTGCCTCAGTCTAGGGTTAGGTTTAGTGCTAGGGTTAGGGTTATGCCTAGGGTTAGGGTTCAGAAAACCACAAAGCCAGGAGCTCCAGGGATACTCACCATGCAAAAGGCAGGCCAAGTTGAGCGTAGCACTTCCAAATCCTTGCTCCCTCTTCGTCATTCTGCTCGGAACTCCCCACAGCCCAATGCCCGATTTCTGCCTCAGTCTAGGGTTAGGCTTAGGGCTAGGGTTAGGGTTATGCCTAGGGTTAGGGTTCACAAAACCACAAAGCCAGGAGCTCCAGGGACACTGATCATGCGAAAGGCAGGCCAAGTTAAGCACGGCACATCCAAAACCTTGCTCCCTCTTCTTCTTTCTGCAAGGGTTAGGGTTAGGGGCTCGGGTTAGTGTTAGGGGTTAAAGTTAGGGGTAGGGTTAGGGTTAGGGTTTTGACTAGGGTTAGGATTGAGAAAACGACAAAGCCAGGGGACCCAGGCACACTAAGCATGCAAAAGGCAGGCCAAGTTGAGCGTAGCACATCCAAATCCCCTCTCCCTCTTCGTCATTCTGCTCGGAACTCACCACAGCCCAATGCCCGATTTCTGCCTCAGTCTAGGGTTAGGCTTAGGGCTAGGGTTAGGGTTATGCCTAGGGTTAGGGTTCAGAAAACCACAAAGCCAGGAGCTCCAGGGATACTCCCCATGCAAAAGGCAGGCCAAGTTGAGCGTAGCACATCCAAATCCCCTCTCCCTCTTTGTCATTCTGCTCGGAACTCACCACAGCCCAATGCCCGATTTCTGCCTCAGTCTAGGGTTCGGCTTAGGGCTAGGGTTAGGGTTATGCCTAGGGTTAGGGTTCAGAAAACCACAAAGCCAGGAGCTCCAGGGATACTCCCCATGCAAAAGGCAGGCCAAGTTGAGCGTAGCACATCCAAATCCTTGCTCCCTCTTCGTCATTCTGCTCGGAACTCACCACAGCCCAATGCCCGATTTCTGCCTCAGTCTAGGGTTAGGTTTAGGGCTAGGGTTAGGGTTATGCCTAGGGTTAGGGTTCAGAAAACCACAAAGCCAGGAGCTCCAGGGATACTCACCATGCAAAAGGCAGGCCAAGTTGAGTGTAGCACATCCAAATCCTTGCTCCCTCTTCGTCATTCTGCTCGGAACTCACCACAGCCCCATGCCCGATTTCTGCCTCAGTCTAGGGTTCGGCTTAGGGCTAGGGTTAGGGTTATGCCTAGGGTTAGGGTTCACAAAACCACAAAGCCAGGAGCTCCAGAGATACTCCCCATGCAAAAGGCAGGCCAAGTTGAGCGTAGCACATCCAAATCCCCTCTCCCTCTTTGTCATTCTGCTCGGAACTCACCACAGCCCAATGCCCGATTTCTGCCTCAGTCTAGGGTTAGGCTTAGGGCTAGGATTAGGGTTATGCTTAGGGTTAGGGTTCAGAAAACCACAAAGCCAGGAGCTCCAGGGGTACTCACCATGCAAAAGGCAGGCCAAGTTGAGCGTAGCACATCCAAATCCCCTCTCCCTCTTCGTCATTCTGCTCGGAACTCCCCACAGCCCAATGCTCGATTTCTGCCTCAGTCTAGGGTTCGGCTTAGGGCTAGGGTTAGGGTTATGCCTAGGGTTAGGGTTCACAAAACCACAAAGCCAGGAGCTCCAGGGATACTCCCCATGCAAAAGGCAGGCCAAGTTGAGCGTAGCACATCCAAATCATTGCTCCCTCTTTGTCATTCTGCTCGGAACTCACCACAGCCCCATGCTCGATTTCTGCCTCAGTCTAGGGTTAGGCTTAGGGCTAGGGTTAGGGTTATGCCTAGGGTTAGGGTTCAGAAAACCACAAAGCCAGGAGCTCCAGGGATACTCCCCATGCAAAAGGCAGGCCAAGTTGAGCGCAGCCAATCCAAATCCTTGCTCCCTCTTCGTCATTCTGCTCGGAACTCCCCACAGCCCAATGCCCGATTTCTGCCTCAGTCTAGGGTTAGGCTTAGGGCTAGGGTTAGGGTTATGCCTAGGGTTAGGGTTCAGAAAACCACAAAGCCAGGAGCTCCAGGGATACTCCCCATGCAAAAGGCAGGCCAAGTTGAGCGTAGCACATCCAAATCCTTGCTCCCTCTTTGTCATTCTGCTCAGAACTTCCGACAGCCCAATGCCAGATTACTGGCTCAGTCTAGGGTTAGGCTTAGGGCTAGGGTTAGGGTTATGCCTAGGGTTAGGGTTCACAAAACCACAAAGCCAGGAGCTCCAGGGACACTGATCATGCGAAAGGCAGGCCAAGTTAAGCACGGCACATCCAAAACCTTGCTCCCTCTTCTTCTTTCTGCAAGGGTTAGGGTTAGGGGCTCGGGTTAGGGTTAGGGGTTAGGGTTAGGGGTAGGGTTAGGGTTAGGGTTTTGACTAGGGTTAGGGTTCACAAAACCACAAAGCCAGGGGACCCAGGCACACTAAGCATGCAAAAGGCAGGCCAAGTTGAGCGTAGCACATCCAAATCCCCTCTCCCTCTTCGTCATTCTGCTCGGAACTCACCACAGCCCAATGCCCGATTTCTGCCTCAGTCTAGGGTTCGGCTTAGGGCTAGGGTTAGGGTTATGCCTAGGGTTAGGGTTCACAAAACCACAAAGCCAGGAGCTCCAGGGATACTCCCCATGCAAAAGGCAGGCCAAGTTGAGCGTAGCACATCCAAATCCCCTCTCCCTCTTCGTCATTCTGCTCGGAACTCACCACAGCCCAATGCCCGATTTCTGCCTCAGTCTAGGGTTAGGCTTAGGGCTAGGGTTAGGGTTATGCCTAGGGTTAGGGTTCACAAAACCACAAAGCCAGGAGCTCCAGGGATACTCACCATGCAAAAGGCAGGCCAAGTTGAGCGTAGCACATCCAAATCCCCTCTCCCTCTTCGTCATTCTGCTCGGAACTCACCACAGCCCAATGCCCGATTTCTGCCTCAGTCTAGGGTTAGGCTTAGGGCTAGGGTTAGGGTTATGCCTAGGGTTAGGGTTCACAAAACCACAAAGCCAGGAGCTCCAGGGATACTCACCATGCAAAAGGCAGGCCAAGTTGAGCGTAGCACATCCAAATCCCCTCTCCCTCTTCGTCATTCTGCTCGGAACTTCCCACAGCCCAATGCCCGATTTCTGCCTCAGTCTAGGGTTCGGCTTAGGGCTAGGGTTAGGGTTATGCCTAGGGTTAGGGTTCAGAAAACCACAAAGCCAGGAGCTCCAGGGATACTCCCCATGCAAAAGGCAGGCCAAGTTGAGCGTAGCACATCCAAATCCCCTCTCCCTCTTCGTCATTCTGCTCGGAACTCACCACAGCCCAATGCCCGATTACTGCCTCAGTCTAGGGTTAGGCTTAGGGCTAGGGTTAGGGTTATGCCTAGGGTTAGGGTTCAGAAAACCACAAAGCCAGGAGCTCCAGGGATACTCACCATGCAAAAGGCAGGCCAAGTTGAGCGTAGCACATCCAAATCCCCTCTCCCTCTTCGTCATTCTGCTCGGAACTCACCACAGCCCAATGCCCGATTTCTGCCTCAGTCTAGGGTTAGGCTTAGGGCTAGGGTTAGGGTTATGCCTAGGGTTAGGGTTCACAAAACCACAAAGCCAGGAGCTCCAGGGATACTCACCATGCAAAAGGCAGGCCAAGTTGAGTGTAGCATATCCAAATCCTTGCTCCCTCTTCTTCATTCTGCTCGGAACTCACCACAGCCCAATGCCCGATATCTGCCTCAGTCTAGGGTTAGGCTTAGGGCTAGGGTTAGGGTTATGCCTAGGGTTAGGGTTCACAAAACCACAAAGCCAGGAGCTCCAGGGATACTCACCATGCAAAAGGCAGGCCAAGTTGAGCGTAGCACATCCAAATCCCCTCTCCCTCTTCGTCATTCTGCTCGGAACTCACCACAGCCCAATGCCCGATTTCTGCCTCAGTCTAGGGTTAGGCTTAGGGCTAGGGTTAGGGTTATGCCTAGGGTTAGGGTTCAGAAAACCACAAAGCCAGGAGCTCCAGGGATACTCACCATGCAAAAGGCAGGCCAAGTTGAGCGCAGCCAATCCAAATCCTTGCTCCCTCTTCGTCATTCTGCTTGGAACTCCCCACAGCCCAATGCCTGATTTCTGCCTCAGTCTAGGGTTAGGCTTAGGGCTAGGGTTAGGGTTATGCCTAGGGTTAGGGTTCAGAAAACCACAAAGCCAGGAGCTCCAGGGATACTCCCCATGCAAAAGGCAGGCCAAGTTGAGCGCAGCCAATCCAAATCCTTGCTCCCTCTTCGTCATTCTGCTCGGAACTCACCACAGCCCAATGCCCGATTTCTGCCTCAGTCTAGGGTTCGGCTTAGGGCTAGGGTTAGGGTTATGCCTAGGGTTAGGGTTCAGAAAACCACAAAGCCAGGAGCTCCAGGGATACTCCCCATGCAAAAGGCAGGCCAAGTTGAGCGTAGCACATCCAAATCCTTGCTCCCTCTTCGTCATTCTGCTCGGAACTCACCACAGCCCAATGCCCGATTTCTGCCTCAGTCTAGGGTTAGGTTTAGGGCTAGGGTTAGGGTTATGCCTAGGGTTAGGGTTCAGAAAACCACAAAGCCAGGAGCTCCAGGGATACTCACCATGCAAAAGGCAGGCCAAGTTGAGTGTAGCACATCCAAATCCTTGCTCCCTCTTCGTCATTCTGCTCGGAACTCACCACAGCCCCATGCCCGATTTCTGCCTCAGTCTAGGGTTCGGCTTAGGGCTAGGGTTAGGGTTATGCCTAGGGTTAGGGTTCACAAAACCACAAAGCCAGGAGCTCCAGAGATACTCCCCATGCAAAAGGCAGGCCAAGTTGAGCGTAGCACATCCAAATCCCCTCTCCCTCTTTGTCATTCTGCTCGGAACTCACCACAGCCCAATGCCCGATTTCTGCCTCAGTCTAGGGTTAGGCTTAGGGCTAGGATTAGGGTTATGCTTAGGGTTAGGGTTCAGAAAACCACAAAGCCAGGAGCTCCAGGGGTACTCACCATGCAAAAGGCAGGCCAAGTTGAGCGTAGCACATCCAAATCCCCTCTCCCTCTTCGTCATTCTGCTCGGAACTCCCCACAGCCCAATGCTCGATTTCTGCCTCAGTCTAGGGTTCGGCTTAGGGCTAGGGTTAGGGTTATGCCTAGGGTTAGGGTTCACAAAACCACAAAGCCAGGAGCTCCAGGGATACTCCCCATGCAAAAGGCAGGCCAAGTTGAGCGTAGCACATCCAAATCATTGCTCCCTCTTTGTCATTCTGCTCGGAACTCACCACAGCCCCATGCTCGATTTCTGCCTCAGTCTAGGGTTAGGCTTAGGGCTAGGGTTAGGGTTATGCCTAGGGTTAGGGTTCAGAAAACCACAAAGCCAGGAGCTCCAGGGATACTCCCCATGCAAAAGGCAGGCCAAGTTGAGCGCAGCCAATCCAAATCCTTGCTCCCTCTTCGTCATTCTGCTCGGAACTCCCCACAGCCCAATGCCCGATTTCTGCCTCAGTCTAGGGTTAGGCTTAGGGCTAGGGTTAGGGTTATGCCTAGGGTTAGGGTTCAGAAAACCACAAAGCCAGGAGCTCCAGGGATACTCCCCATGCAAAAGGCAGGCCAAGTTGAGCGTAGCACATCCAAATCCTTGCTCCCTCTTTGTCATTCTGCTCAGAACTTCCGACAGCCCAATGCCAGATTACTGGCTCAGTCTAGGGTTAGGCTTAGGGCTAGGGTTAGGGTTATGCCTAGGGTTAGGGTTCACAAAACCACAAAGCCAGGAGCTCCAGGGACACTGATCATGCGAAAGGCAGGCCAAGTTAAGCACGGCACATCCAAAACCTTGCTCCCTCTTCTTCTTTCTGCAAGGGTTAGGGTTAGGGGCTCGGGTTAGGGTTAGGGGTTAGGGTTAGGGGTAGGGTTAGGGTTAGGGTTTTGACTAGGGTTAGGGTTCACAAAACCACAAAGCCAGGGGACCCAGGCACACTAAGCATGCAAAAGGCAGGCCAAGTTGAGCGTAGCACATCCAAATCCCCTCTCCCTCTTCGTCATTCTGCTCGGAACTCACCACAGCCCAATGCCCGATTTCTGCCTCAGTCTAGGGTTCGGCTTAGGGCTAGGGTTAGGGTTATGCCTAGGGTTAGGGTTCACAAAACCACAAAGCCAGGAGCTCCAGGGATACTCCCCATGCAAAAGGCAGGCCAAGTTGAGCGTAGCACATCCAAATCCCCTCTCCCTCTTCGTCATTCTGCTCGGAACTCACCACAGCCCAATGCCCGATTTCTGCCTCAGTCTAGGGTTAGGCTTAGGGCTAGGGTTAGGGTTATGCCTAGGGTTAGGGTTCACAAAACCACAAAGCCAGGAGCTCCAGGGATACTCACCATGCAAAAGGCAGGCCAAGTTGAGCGTAGCACATCCAAATCCCCTCTCCCTCTTCGTCATTCTGCTCGGAACTCACCACAGCCCAATGCCCGATTTCTGCCTCAGTCTAGGGTTAGGCTTAGGGCTAGGGTTAGGGTTATGCCTAGGGTTAGGGTTCACAAAACCACAAAGCCAGGAGCTCCAGGGATACTCACCATGCAAAAGGCAGGCCAAGTTGAGCGTAGCACATCCAAATCCCCTCTCCCTCTTCGTCATTCTGCTCGGAACTTCCCACAGCCCAATGCCCGATTTCTGCCTCAGTCTAGGGTTCGGCTTAGGGCTAGGGTTAGGGTTATGCCTAGGGTTAGGGTTCAGAAAACCACAAAGCCAGGAGCTCCAGGGATACTCCCCATGCAAAAGGCAGGCCAAGTTGAGCGTAGCACATCCAAATCCCCTCTCCCTCTTCGTCATTCTGCTCGGAACTCACCACAGCCCAATGCCCGATTACTGCCTCAGTCTAGGGTTAGGCTTAGGGCTAGGGTTAGGGTTATGCCTAGGGTTAGGGTTCAGAAAACCACAAAGCCAGGAGCTCCAGGGATACTCACCATGCAAAAGGCAGGCCAAGTTGAGCGTAGCACATCCAAATCCCCTCTCCCTCTTCGTCATTCTGCTCGGAACTCACCACAGCCCAATGCCCGATTTCTGCCTCAGTCTAGGGTTAGGCTTAGGGCTAGGGTTAGGGTTATGCCTAGGGTTAGGGTTCACAAAACCACAAAGCCAGGAGCTCCAGGGATACTCACCATGCAAAAGGCAGGCCAAGTTGAGTGTAGCATATCCAAATCCTTGCTCCCTCTTCTTCATTCTGCTCGGAACTCACCACAGCCCAATGCCCGATATCTGCCTCAGTCTAGGGTTAGGCTTAGGGCTAGGGTTAGGGTTATGCCTAGGGTTAGGGTTCACAAAACCACAAAGCCAGGAGCTCCAGGGATACTCACCATGCAAAAGGCAGGCCAAGTTGAGCGTAGCACATCCAAATCCCCTCTCCCTCTTCGTCATTCTGCTCGGAACTCACCACAGCCCAATGCCCGATTTCTGCCTCAGTCTAGGGTTAGGCTTAGGGCTAGGGTTAGGGTTATGCCTAGGGTTAGGGTTCAGAAAACCACAAAGCCAGGAGCTCCAGGGATACTCACCATGCAAAAGGCAGGCCAAGTTGAGCGCAGCCAATCCAAATCCTTGCTCCCTCTTCGTCATTCTGCTTGGAACTCCCCACAGCCCAATGCCTGATTTCTGCCTCAGTCTAGGGTTAGGCTTAGGGCTAGGGTTAGGGTTATGCCTAGGGTTAGGGTTCAGAAAACCACAAAGCCAGGAGCTCCAGGGATACTCCCCATGCAAAAGGCAGGCCAAGTTGAGCGCAGCCAATCCAAATCCTTGCTCCCTCTTCGTCATTCTGCTCGGAACTCACCACAGCCCAATGCCCGATTTCTGCCTCAGTCTAGGGTTAGGCTTAGGGCTAGGGTTAGGGTTATGCCTAGGGTTAGGGTTCAGAAAACCACAAAGCCAGGAGCTCCAGGGATACTCCCCATGCAAAAGGCAGGCCAAGTTGAGCGTAGCACATCCAAATCCTTGCTCCCTCTTTGTCATTCTGCTCAGAACTTCCCACAGCCCAATGCCAGATTACTGGCTCAGTCTAGGGTTAGGCTTAGGGCTAGGGTTAGGGTTATGCCTAGGGTTAGGGTTCACAAAACCACAAAGCCAGGAGCTCCAGGGACACTGATCATGCGAAAGGCAGGCCAAGTTAAGCACGGCACATCCAAAACCTTGCTCCCTCTTCTTCTTTCTGCAAGGGTTAGGGTTAGGGGCTCGGGTTAGTGTTAGGGGTTAGGGTTAGGGGTAGGGTTAGGGTTAGGGTTATGCCTAGGGTTAGGATTGAGAAAACGACAAAGCCAGGGGACCCAGGCACACTAAGCATGCAAAAGGCAGGCCAAGTTGAGCGTAGCACATCCAAATCCCCTCTCCCTCTTCGTCATTCTGCTCGGAATTCACCACAGCCCAATGCCCGATTTCTGCCTCAGTCTAGGGTTAGGCTTAGGGCTAGGGTTAGGGTTATGCCTAGGGTTAGGGTTCAGAAAACCACAAAGCCAGGAGCTCCAGGGATACTCACCATGCAAAAGGCAGGCCAAGTTGAGTGTAGCACATCCAAATCCTTGCTCCCTCTTCTTCATTCTGCTCGGAACTCACCACGGCCCAATGCCCGATTTCTGCCTCAGTCTAGGGTTAGGCTTAGGGCTAGGGTTAGGGTTATGCCTAGGGTTAGGGTTCACAAAACCACAAAGCCAGGAGCTCCAGGGATACTCACCATGCAAAAGGCAGGCCAAGTTGAGTGTAGCACATCCAAATCCCCTCTCCCTCTTCGTCATTCTGCTCGGAACTCACCACAGCCCAATGCCCGATTTCTGCCTCAGTCTAGGGTTAGGCTTAGGGCTAGGGTTAGGGTTATGCCTAGGGTTAGGGTTCACAAAACCACAAAGCCAGGAGCTCCAGGGATACTCACCATGCAAAAGGCAGGCCAAGTTGAGCGCAGCCAATCCAAATCCTTGCTCCCTCTTTGTCATTCTGCTCGGAACTCACCACAGCCCCATGCCCGATTTCTGCCTCAGTCTAGGGTTAGGCTTAGGGCTAGGGTTAGGGTTATGCCTAGGGTTAGGGTTCAGAAAACCACAAAGCCAGGAGCTCCAGGGATACTCCCCATGCAAAAGGCAGGCCAAGTTGAGCGTAGCACATCCAAATCCTTGCTCCCTCTTCGTCATTCTGCTCAGAACTCCCCACAGCCCAATGCCCGATTTCTGCCTCAGTCTAGGGTTAGGCTTAGGGCTAGGGTTAGGGTTATGCCTAGGGTTAGGGTTCAGAAAACCACAAAGCCAGGAGCTCCAGGGATACTCCCCATGCAAAAGGCAGGCCAAGTTGAGCGTAGCACATCCAAATCATTGCTCCCTCTTTGTCATTCTGCTCGGAACTCACCACAGCCCCATGCTCGATTTCTGCCTCAGTCTAGGGTTAGGCTTAGGGCTAGGGTTAGGGTTATGCCTAGGGTTAGGGTTCAGAAAACCACAAAGCCAGGAGCTCCAGGGATACTCCCCATGCAAAAGGCAGGCCAAGTTGAGCGCAGCCAATCCAAATCCTTGCTCCCTCTTCGTCATTCTGCTCGGAACTCCCCACAGCCCAATGCCCGATTTCTGCCTCAGTCTAGGGTTAGGCTTAGGGCTAGGGTTAGGGTTATGCCTAGGGTTAGGGTTCAGAAAACCACAAAGCCAGGAGCTCCAGGGATACTCCCCATGCAAAAGGCAGGCCAAGTTGAGCGTAGCACATCCAAATCCTTGCTCCCTCTTTGTCATTCTGCTCAGAACTTCCGACAGCCCAATGCCAGATTACTGGCTCAGTCTAGGGTTAGGCTTAGGGCTAGGGTTAGGGTTATGCCTAGGGTTAGGGTTCACAAAACCACAAAGCCAGGAGCTCCAGGGACACTGATCATGCGAAAGGCAGGCCAAGTTAAGCACGGCACATCCAAAACCTTGCTCCCTCTTCTTCTTTCTGCAAGGGTTAGGGTTAGGGGCTCGGGTTAGGGTTAGGGGTTAGGGTTAGGGGTAGGGTTAGGGTTAGGGTTTTGACTAGGGTTAGGGTTCACAAAACCACAAAGCCAGGGGACCCAGGCACACTAAGCATGCAAAAGGCAGGCCAAGTTGAGCGTAGCACATCCAAATCCCCTCTCCCTCTTCGTCATTCTGCTCGGAACTCACCACAGCCCAATGCCCGATTTCTGCCTCAGTCTAGGGTTCGGCTTAGGGCTAGGGTTAGGGTTATGCCTAGGGTTAGGGTTCACAAAACCACAAAGCCAGGAGCTCCAGGGATACTCCCCATGCAAAAGGCAGGCCAAGTTGAGCGTAGCACATCCAAATCCCCTCTCCCTCTTCGTCATTCTGCTCGGAACTCACCACAGCCCAATGCCCGATTTCTGCCTCAGTCTAGGGTTAGGCTTAGGGCTAGGGTTAGGGTTATGCCTAGGGTTAGGGTTCACAAAACCACAAAGCCAGGAGCTCCAGGGATACTCACCATGCAAAAGGCAGGCCAAGTTGAGCGTAGCACATCCAAATCCCCTCTCCCTCTTCGTCATTCTGCTCGGAACTCACCACAGCCCAATGCCCGATTTCTGCCTCAGTCTAGGGTTAGGCTTAGGGCTAGGGTTAGGGTTATGCCTAGGGTTAGGGTTCACAAAACCACAAAGCCAGGAGCTCCAGGGATACTCACCATGCAAAAGGCAGGCCAAGTTGAGCGTAGCACATCCAAATCCCCTCTCCCTCTTCGTCATTCTGCTCGGAACTTCCCACAGCCCAATGCCCGATTTCTGCCTCAGTCTAGGGTTCGGCTTAGGGCTAGGGTTAGGGTTATGCCTAGGGTTAGGGTTCAGAAAACCACAAAGCCAGGAGCTCCAGGGATACTCCCCATGCAAAAGGCAGGCCAAGTTGAGCGTAGCACATCCAAATCCCCTCTCCCTCTTCGTCATTCTGCTCGGAACTCACCACAGCCCAATGCCCGATTACTGCCTCAGTCTAGGGTTAGGCTTAGGGCTAGGGTTAGGGTTATGCCTAGGGTTAGGGTTCAGAAAACCACAAAGCCAGGAGCTCCAGGGATACTCACCATGCAAAAGGCAGGCCAAGTTGAGCGTAGCACATCCAAATCCCCTCTCCCTCTTCGTCATTCTGCTCGGAACTCACCACAGCCCAATGCCCGATTTCTGCCTCAGTCTAGGGTTAGGCTTAGGGCTAGGGTTAGGGTTATGCCTAGGGTTAGGGTTCACAAAACCACAAAGCCAGGAGCTCCAGGGATACTCACCATGCAAAAGGCAGGCCAAGTTGAGTGTAGCATATCCAAATCCTTGCTCCCTCTTCTTCATTCTGCTCGGAACTCACCACAGCCCAATGCCCGATATCTGCCTCAGTCTAGGGTTAGGCTTAGGGCTAGGGTTAGGGTTATGCCTAGGGTTAGGGTTCACAAAACCACAAAGCCAGGAGCTCCAGGGATACTCACCATGCAAAAGGCAGGCCAAGTTGAGCGTAGCACATCCAAATCCCCTCTCCCTCTTCGTCATTCTGCTCGGAACTCACCACAGCCCAATGCCCGATTTCTGCCTCAGTCTAGGGTTAGGCTTAGGGCTAGGGTTAGGGTTATGCCTAGGGTTAGGGTTCAGAAAACCACAAAGCCAGGAGCTCCAGGGATACTCACCATGCAAAAGGCAGGCCAAGTTGAGCGCAGCCAATCCAAATCCTTGCTCCCTCTTCGTCATTCTGCTTGGAACTCCCCACAGCCCAATGCCTGATTTCTGCCTCAGTCTAGGGTTAGGCTTAGGGCTAGGGTTAGGGTTATGCCTAGGGTTAGGGTTCAGAAAACCACAAAGCCAGGAGCTCCAGGGATACTCCCCATGCAAAAGGCAGGCCAAGTTGAGCGCAGCCAATCCAAATCCTTGCTCCCTCTTCGTCATTCTGCTCGGAACTCACCACAGCCCAATGCCCGATTTCTGCCTCAGTCTAGGGTTAGGCTTAGGGCTAGGGTTAGGGTTATGCCTAGGGTTAGGGTTCAGAAAACCACAAAGCCAGGAGCTCCAGGGATACTCCCCATGCAAAAGGCAGGCCAAGTTGAGCGTAGCACATCCAAATCCTTGCTCCCTCTTTGTCATTCTGCTCAGAACTTCCCACAGCCCAATGCCAGATTACTGGCTCAGTCTAGGGTTAGGCTTAGGGCTAGGGTTAGGGTTATGCCTAGGGTTAGGGTTCACAAAACCACAAAGCCAGGAGCTCCAGGGACACTGATCATGCGAAAGGCAGGCCAAGTTAAGCACGGCACATCCAAAACCTTGCTCCCTCTTCTTCTTTCTGCAAGGGTTAGGGTTAGGGGCTCGGGTTAGTGTTAGGGGTTAGGGTTAGGGGTAGGGTTAGGGTTAGGGTTATGCCTAGGGTTAGGATTGAGAAAACGACAAAGCCAGGGGACCCAGGCACACTAAGCATGCAAAAGGCAGGCCAAGTTGAGCGTAGCACATCCAAATCCCCTCTCCCTCTTCGTCATTCTGCTCGGAATTCACCACAGCCCAATGCCCGATTTCTGCCTCAGTCTAGGGTTAGGCTTAGGGCTAGGGTTAGGGTTATGCCTAGGGTTAGGGTTCAGAAAACCACAAAGCCAGGAGCTCCAGGGATACTCACCATGCAAAAGGCAGGCCAAGTTGAGTGTAGCACATCCAAATCCTTGCTCCCTCTTCTTCATTCTGCTCGGAACTCACCACGGCCCAATGCCCGATTTCTGCCTCAGTCTAGGGTTAGGCTTAGGGCTAGGGTTAGGGTTATGCCTAGGGTTAGGGTTCACAAAACCACAAAGCCAGGAGCTCCAGGGATACTCACCATGCAAAAGGCAGGCCAAGTTGAGTGTAGCACATCCAAATCCCCTCTCCCTCTTCGTCATTCTGCTCGGAACTCACCACAGCCCAATGCCCGATTTCTGCCTCAGTCTAGGGTTAGGCTTAGGGCTAGGGTTAGGGTTATGCCTAGGGTTAGGGTTCACAAAACCACAAAGCCAGGAGCTCCAGGGATACTCACCATGCAAAAGGCAGGCCAAGTTGAGCGCAGCCAATCCAAATCCTTGCTCCCTCTTTGTCATTCTGCTCGGAACTCACCACAGCCCCATGCCCGATTTCTGCCTCAGTCTAGGGTTAGGCTTAGGGCTAGGGTTAGGGTTATGCCTAGGGTTAGGGTTCAGAAAACCACAAAGCCAGGAGCTCCAGGGATACTCCCCATGCAAAAGGCAGGCCAAGTTGAGCGTAGCACATCCAAATCCTTGCTCCCTCTTCGTCATTCTGCTCAGAACTCCCCACAGCCCAATGCCCGATTTCTGCCTCAGTCTAGGGTTAGGCTTAGGGCTAGGGTTAGGGTTATGCCTAGGGTTAGGGTTCAGAAAACCACAAAGCCAGGAGCTCCAGGGATACTCACCATGCAAAAGGCAGGCCAAGTTGAGCGTAGCACATCCAAATCCCCTCTCCCTCTTCGTCATTCTGCTCGGAACTCACCACAGCCCAATGCCAGATTACTGGCTCAGTCTAGGGTTAGGCTTAGGGCTAGGGTTAGGGTTATGCCTAGGGTTAGGGTTCACAAAACCACAAAGCCAGGAGCTCCAGGGATACCATGCAAAAGGCAGGCCAAGTTGAGCGTAGCACATCCAAATCCTTGCTCCCTCTTCTTCATTCTGCTCGGAACTCCCCACAGCCCAATGCCCGATTACTGGCTCAGTCTAGGGTTAGGCTTAGGGCTAGGGTTAGGGTTATGCCTAGGGTTAGGGTTCACAAAACCACAAAGCCAGGAGCTCCAGGGATACTCACCATGCAAAAGGCAGGCCAAGTTGAGCGTAGCACATCCAAATCCCCTCTCCCTCTTTGTCATTCTGCTCGGAACTCACCACAGCCCAATGCCCGATTTCTGCCTCAGTCTAGGGTTAGGCTTAGGGCTAGGATTAGGGTTATGCTTAGGGTTAGGGTTCAGAAAACCACAAAGCCAGGAGCTCCAGGGGTACTCACCATGCAAAAGGCAGGCCAAGTTGAGCGTAGCACATCCAAATCCCCTCTCCCTCTTCGTCATTCTGCTCGGAACTCCCCACAGCCCAATGCCCGATTTCTGCCTCAGTCTAGGGTTCGGCTTAGGGCTAGGGTTAGGGTTATGCCTAGGGTTAGGGTTCACAAAACCACAAAGCCAGGAGCTCCAGGGATACTCCCCATGCAAAAGGCAGGCCAAGTTGAGCGTAGCACATCCAAATCCCCTCTCCCTCTTCATCATTCTGCTCGGAACTCACCACAGCCCCATGCCCGATTTCTGCCTCAGTCTAGGGTTAGGTTTAGTGCTAGGGTTAGGGTTATGCCTAGGGTTAGGGTTCAGAAAACCACAAAGCCAGGAGCTCCAGGGATACTCCCCATGCAAAAGGCAGGCCAAGTTGAGCGTAGCACTTCCAAATCCTTGCTCCCTCTTCGTCATTCTGCTCGGAACTCCCCACAGCCCAATGCCCGATTTCTGCCTCAGTCTAGGGTTAGGCTTAGGGCTAGGGTTAGGGTTATGCCTAGGGTTAGGGTTCACAAAACCACAAAGCCAGGAGCTCCAGGGACACTGATCATGCGAAAGGCAGGCCAAGTTAAGCACGGCACATCCAAAACCTTGCTCCCTCTTCTTCTTTCTGCAAGGGTTAGGGTTAGGGGCTCGGGTTAGTGTTAGGGGTTAAAGTTAGGGGTAGGGTTAGGGTTAGGGTTTTGACTAGGGTTAGGATTGAGAAAACGACAAAGCCAGGGGACCCAGGCACACTAAGCATGCAAAAGGCAGGCCAAGTTGAGCGTAGCACATCCAAATCCCCTCTCCCTCTTCGTCATTCTGCTCGGAACTCACCACAGCCCAATGCCCGATTTCTGCCTCAGTCTAGGGTTAGGCTTAGGGCTAGGGTTAGGGTTATGCCTAGGGTTAGGGTTCAGAAAACCACAAAGCCAGGAGCTCCAGGGATACTCCCCATGCAAAAGGCAGGCCAAGTTGAGCGTAGCACATCCAAATCCTTGCTCCCTCTTCGTCATTCTGCTCGGAACTCACCACAGCCCAATGCCCGATTTCTGCCTCAGTCTAGGGTTAGGCTTAGGGCTAGGGTTAGGGTTATGCCTAGGGTTAGGGTTCAGAAAACCACAAAGCCAGGAGCTCCAGGGATACTCCCCATGCAAAAGGCAGGCCAAGTTGAGCGTAGCACATCCAAATCCCCTCTCCCTCTTTGTCATTCTGCTCGGAACTCACCACAGCCCAATGCCCGATTTCTGCCTCAGTCTAGGGTTCGGCTTAGGGCTAGGGTTAGGGTTATGCCTAGGGTTAGGGTTCACAAAACCACAAAGCCAGGAGCTCCAGGGATACTCCCCATGCAAAAGGCAGGCCAAGTTGAGCGTAGCACATCCAAATCCTTGCTCCCTCTTCGTCATTCTGCTCGGAACTCACCACAGCCCAATGCCCGATTTCTGCCTCAGTCTAGGGTTAGGTTTAGGGCTAGGGTTAGGGTTATGCCTAGGGTTAGGGTTCAGAAAACCACAAAGCCAGGAGCTCCAGGGATACTCACCATGCAAAAGGCAGGCCAAGTTGAGTGTAGCACATCCAAATCCTTGCTCCCTCTTCGTCATTCTGCTCGGAACTCACCACAGCCCCATGCCCGATTTCTGCCTCAGTCTAGGGTTCGGCTTAGGGCTAGGGTTAGGGTTATGCCTAGGGTTAGGGTTCACAAAACCACAAAGCCAGGAGCTCCAGAGATACTCCCCATGCAAAAGGCAGGCCAAGTTGAGCGTAGCACATCCAAATCCCCTCTCCCTCTTTGTCATTCTGCTCGGAACTCACCACAGCCCAATGCCCGATTTCTGCCTCAGTCTAGGGTTAGGCTTAGGGCTAGGATTAGGGTTATGCTTAGGGTTAGGGTTCAGAAAACCACAAAGCCAGGAGCTCCAGGGGTACTCACCATGCAAAAGTCAGGCCAAGTTGAGCGTAGCACATCCAAATCCCCTCTCCCTCTTCGTCATTCTGCTCGGAACTCCCCACAGCCCAATGCCCGATTTCTGCCTCAGTCTAGGGTTCGGCTTAGGGCTAGGGTTAGGGTTATGCCTAGGGTTAGGGTTCACAAAACCACAAAGCCAGGAGCTCCAGGGATACTCCCCATGCAAAAGGCAGGCCAAGTTGAGCGTAGCACATCCAAATCCCCTCTCCCTCTTCATCATTCTGCTCGGAACTCACCACAGCCCCATGCCCGATTTCTGCCTCAGTCTAGGGTTAGGTTTAGGGCTAGGGTTAGGGTTATGCCTAGGGTTAGGGTTCACAAAACCACAAAGCCAGGAGCTCCAGGGATACTCCCCATGCAAAAGGCAGGCCAAGTTAAGCACGGCACATCCAAAACCTTGCTCCCTCTTCTTCTTTCTGCAAGGGTTAGGGTTAGGGGCTCGGGTTAGTGTTAGGGGTTAAAGTTAGGGGTAGGGTTAGGGTTAGGGTTTTGACTAGGGTTAGGATTGAGAAAACGACAAAGCCAGGGGACCCAGGCACACTAAGCATGCAAAAGGCAGGCCAAGTTGAGCGTAGCACATCCAAATCCCCTCTCCCTCTTCGTCATTCTGCTCGGAACTCACCACAGCCCAATGCCCGATTTCTGCCTCAGTCTAGGGTTAGGCTTAGGGCTAGGGTTAGGGTTATGCCTAGGGTTAGGGTTCAGAAAACCACAAAGCCAGGAGCTCCAGGGATACTCCCCATGCAAAAGGCAGGCCAAGTTGAGCGTAGCACATCCAAATCCTTGCTCCCTCTTCGTCATTCTGCTCGGAACTCACCACAGCCCAATGCCCGATTTCTGCCTCAGTCTAGGGTTAGGCTTAGGGCTAGGGTTAGGGTTATGCCTAGGGTTAGGGTTCAGAAAACCACAAAGCCAGGAGCTCCAGGGATACTCCCCATGCAAAAGGCAGGCCAAGTTGAGCGTAGCACATCCAAATCCCCTCTCCCTCTTTGTCATTCTGCTCGGAACTCACCACAGCCCAATGCCCGATTTCTGCCTCAGTCTAGGGTTCGGCTTAGGGCTAGGGTTAGGGTTATGCCTAGGGTTAGGGTTCACAAAACCACAAAGCCAGGAGCTCCAGAGATACTCCCCATGCAAAAGGCAGGCCAAGTTGAGCGTAGCACATCCAAATCCTTGCTCCCTCTTCGTCATTCTGCTCGGAACTCACCACAGCCCGATGCCCGATTTCTGCCTCAGTCTAGGGTTAGGTTTAGGGCTAGGGTTAGGGTTATGCCTAGGGTTAGGGTTCAGAAAACCACAAAGCCAGGAGCTCCAGGGATACTCACCATGCAAAAGGCAGGCCAAGTTGAGTGTAGCACATCCCAATCCTTGCTCCCTCTTCGTCATTCTGCTCGGAACTCACCACAGCCCCATGCCCGATTTCTGCCTCAGTCTAGGGTTCGGCTTAGGGCTAGGGTTAGGGTTATGCCTAGGGTTAGGGTTCACAAAACCACAAAGCCAGGAGCTCCAGAGATACTCCCCATGCAAAAGGCAGGCCAAGTTGAGCGTAGCACATCCAAATCCTTGCTCCCTCTTCGTCATTCTGCTCGGAACTCACCACAGCCCAATGCCCGATTACTGCCTCAGTCTAGGGTTAAGCTTAGGGCTAGGGTTAGGGTTATGCCTAGGGTTAGGGTTCAGAAAACCACAAAGCCAGGAGCTCCAGGGATACTCACCATGCAAAAGGCAGGCCAAGTTGAGCGTAGCACATCCAAATCCTTGCTCCCTCTACGTCATTCTGCTCGGAACTCACCACAGCCCAATGCCCGATTACTGCCTCAGTCTAGGGTTAGGCTTAGGGCTAGGGTTAGGGTTATGCCTAGGGTTAGGGTTCACAAAACCACAAAGCCAGGAGCTCCAGGGATACTCACCATGCAAAAGGCAGGCCAAGTTGAGCGTAGCACATCCAAATCCCCTCTCCCTCTTCGTCATTCTGCTCGGAACTCACCACAGCCCAATGCCCGATTTCTGCCTCAGTCTAGGGTTAGGCTTAGGGCTAGGGTTAGGGTTATGCCTAGGGTTAGGGTTCACAAAACCACAAAGCCAGGAGCTCCAGGGATACTCACCATGCAAAAGGCAGGCCAAGTTGAGCGTAGCACATCCAAATCCTTGCTCCCTCTTCGTCATTCTGCTCGGAACTCACCACAGCCCAATGCCCGATTACTGCCTCAGTCTAGGGTTAAGCTTAGGGCTAGGGTTAGGGTTATGCCTAGGGTTAGGGTTATGCCTAGGGTTAGGGTTCAGAAAACCACAAAGCCAGGAGCTCCAGGGATACACACCATGCAAAAGGCAGGCCAAGTTGAGCGTAGCACATCCAAATCCTTGCTCCCTCTTCTTCATTCTGCTCGGAACTCCCCACAGCCCAATGCCCGATTACTGGCTCAGTCTAGGGTTAGGCTTAGGGCTAGGGTTAGGGTTATGCCTAGGGTTAGGGTTCACAAAACCACAAAGCCAGGAGCTCCAGGGATACTCCCCATGCAAAAGGCAGGCCAAGTTGAGCGTAGCACATCCAAATCCCCTCTCCCTCTTCGTCATTCTGCTCGGAACTCACCACAGCCCCATGCCCGATTTCTGCCTCAGTCTAGGGTTAGGTTTAGGGCTAGGGTTAGGGTTATGCCTAGGGTTAGGGTTCACAAAACCACAAAGCCAGGAGCTCCAGGGATACTCCCCATGCAAAAGGCAGGCCAAGTTGAGCGTAGCACATCCAAATCCTTGCTCCCTCTTCGTCATTCTGCTCGGAACTCCCCACAGCCCAATGCCCGATTTCTGCCTCAGTCTAGGGTTAGGCTTAGGGCTAGGGTTAGGGTTATGCCTAGGGTTAGGGTTCACAAAACCACAAAGCCAGGAGCTCCAGGGACACTGATCATGCGAAAGGCAGGCCAAGTTAAGCACGGCACATCCAAAACCTTGCTCCCTCTTCTTCTTTCTGCAAGGGTTAGGGTTAGGGGCTCGGGTTAGTGTTAGGGGTTAGGGTTAGGGGTAGGGTTAGGGTTAGGGTTTTGACTAGGGTTAGGATTGAGAAAACCACAAAGCCAGGGGACCCAGGCACACTAAGCATGCAAAAGGCAGGCCAAGTTGAGCGTAGCACATCCAAATCCCCTCTCCCTCTTTGTCATTCTGCTCGGAACTCACCACAGCCCAATGCCCGATTTCTGCCTCAGTCTAGGGTTCGGCTTAGGGCTAGGGTTAGGGTTATGCCTAGGGTTAGGGTTCAGAAAACCACAAAGCCAGGAGCTCCAGGGATACTCCCCATGCAAAAGGCAGGCCAAGTTGAGTGTAGCACATCCAAATCCTTGCTCCCTCTTCGTCATTCTGCTCGGAACTCATCACAGCCCAATGCCCGATATCTGCCTCAGTCTAGGGTTCGGCTTAGGGCTAGGGTTAGGGTTATGCCTAGGGTTAGGGTTCACAAAACCACAAAGCCAGGAGCTCCAGAGATACTCCCCATGCAAAAGGCAGGCCAAGTTGAGCGTAGCACATCCAAATCCTTGCTCCCTCTTCGTCATTCTGCTCGGAACTCACCACAGCCCAATGCCCGATTACTGCCTCAGTCTAGGGTTAAGCTTAGGGCTAGGGTTAGGGTTATGCCTAGGGTTAGGGTTCAGAAAACCACAAAGCCAGGAGCTCCAGGGATACTCACCATGCAAAAGGCAGGCCAAGTTGAGCGTAGCACATCCAAATCCTTGCTCCCTCTACGTCATTCTGCTCGGAACTCACCACAGCCCAATGCCCGATTACTGCCTCAGTCTAGGGTTAGGCTTAGGGCTAGGGTTAGGGTTATGCCTAGGGTTAGGGTTCACAAAACCACAAAGCCAGGAGCTCCAGGGATACTCACCATGCAAAAGGCAGGCCAAGTTGAGCGTAGCACATCCAAATCCCCTCTCCCTCTTCGTCATTCTGCTCGGAACTCACCACAGCCCAATGCCCGATTTCTGCCTCAGTCTAGGGTTAGGCTTAGGGCTAGGGTTAGGGTTATGCCTAGAGTTAGGGTTCACAAAACCACAAAGCCAGGAGCTCCAGGGATACTCACCATGCAAAAGGCAGGCCAAGTTGAGCGTAGCACATCCAAATCCTTGCTCCCTCTTTGTCATTCTGCTCGGAACTCACCACAGCCCCATGCCCGATTTCTGCCTCAGTCTAGGGTTAGGCTTAGGGCTAGGGTTAGGGTTATGCCTAGGGTTAGGGTTCAGAAAACCACAAAGCCAGGAGCTCCAGGGATACTCCCCATGCAAAAGGCAGGCCAAGTTGAGCGCAGCCAATCCAAATCCTTGCTCCCTCTTCGTCATTCTGCTCGGAACTCCCCACAGCCCAATGCCCGATTTCTGCCTCAGTCTAGGGTTAGGCTTAGGGCTAGGGTTAGGGTTATGCCTAGGGTTAAGGTTCACAAAACCACAAAGCCAGGAGCTCCAGGGACACTGATCATGCGAAAGGCAGGCCAAGTTAAGCACGGCACATCCAAAACCTTGCTCCCTCTTCTTCTTTCTGCAAGGGTTAGGGTTAGGGGCTCGGGTTAGGGTTAGGGGTTAGGGTTAGGGGTAGGGTTAGGGTTAGGGTTTTGACTAGGGTTAGGGTTCACAAAACCACAAAGCCAGGGGACCCAGGCACACTAAGCATGCAAAAGGCAGGCCAAGTTGAGCGTAGCACATCCAAATCCCCTCTCCCTCTTCGTCATTCTGCTCGGAACTCACCACAGCCCAATGCCCGATTTCTGCCTCAGTCTAGGGTTAGGCTTAAGGCTAGGGTTAGGGTTATGCCTAGGGTTAGGGTTATGCCTAGGGTTAGGGTTCAGAAAACCACAAAGCCAGGAGCTCCAGGGATACTCACCATGCAAAAGGCAGGCCAAGTTGAGCGTAGCACATCCAAATCCCCTCTCCCTCTTCGTCATTCTGCTCGGAACTCCCCACAGCCCAATGCCCGATTTCTGCCTCAGTCTAGGGTTCGGCTTAGGGCTAGGGTTAGGGTTATGCCTAGGGTTAGGGTTCACAAAACCACAAAGCCAGGAGCTCCAGGGATACTCCCCATGCAAAAGGCAGGCCAAGTTGAGCGTAGCACATCCAAATCCCCTCTCCCTCTTCATCATTCTGCTCGGAACTCACCACAGCCCCATGCCCGATTTCTGCCTCAGTCTAGGGTTAGGTTTAGGGCTAGGGTTAGGGTTATGCCTAGGGTTAGGGTTCAGAAAACCACAAAGCCAGGAGCTCCAGGGATACTCCCCATGCAAAAGGCAGGCCAAGTTGAGCGTAGCACATCCAAATCCTTGCTCCCTCTTCGTCATTCTGCTCGGAACTCCCCACAGCCCCATGCCCGATTTCTGCCTCAGTCTAGGGTTAGGCTTAGGGCTAGGGTTAGGGTTATGCCTAGGGTTAGGGTTCACAAAACCACAAAGCCAGGAGCTCCAGGGACACTGATCATGCGAAAGGCAGGCCAAGTTAAGCACGGCACATCCAAAACCTTGCTCCCTCTTCTTCTTTCTGCAAGGGTTAGGGTTAGGGGCTCGGGTTAGTGTTAGGGGTTAGGGTTAGGGGTAGGGTTAGGGTTAGGGTTTTGACTAGGGTTAGGATTGAGAAAACCACAAAGCCAGGGGACCCAGGCACACTAAGCATGCAAAAGGCAGGCCAAGTTGAGCGTAGCACATCCAAATCCTTGCTCCCTCTTCGTCATTCTGCTCGGAACTCACCACAGCCCCATGCCCGATTTCTGCCTCAGTCTAGGGTTAGGTTTAGGGCTAGGGTTAGGGTTATGCCTAGGGTTAGGGTTCAGAAAACCACAAAGCCAGGAGCTCCAGGGATACTCACCATGCAAAAGGCAGGCCAAGTTGAGCGTAGCACATCCAAATCCTTGCTCCCTCTTCGTCATTCTGCTCGGAACTCACCACAGCCCAATGCCCGATTTCTGCCTCAGTCTAGGGTTCGGCTTAGGGCTAGGGTTAGGGTTATGCCTAGGGTTAGGGTTCAGAAAACCACAAAGCCAGGAGCTCCAGGGATACTCCCCATGCAAAAGGCAGGCCAAGTTGAGCGTAGCACATCCAAATCCCCTCTCCCTCTTCGTCATTCTGCTCGGAACTCACCACAGCCCAATGCCCGATTTCTGCCTCAGTCTAGGGTTAGGCTTAGGGCTAGGGTTAGGGTTATGCCTAGGGTTAGGGTTCACAAAACCACAAAGCCAGGAGCTCCAGGGATACTCACCATGCAAAAGGCAGGCCAAGTTGAGCGTAGCACATCCAAATCCTTGCTCCCTCTTCGTCATTCTGCTCGGAACTCACCACAGCCCAATGCCCGATTACTGCCTCAGTCTAGGGTTAAGCTTAGGGCTAGGGTTAGGGTTATGCCTAGGGTTAGGGTTCAGAAAACCACAAAGCCAGGAGCTCCAGGGATACTCACCATGCAAAAGGCAGGCCAAGTTGAGCGTAGCACATCCAAATCCTTGCTCCCTCTACGTCATTCTGCTCGGAACTCACCACAGCCCAATGCCCGATTACTGCCTCAGTCTAGGGTTAGGCTTAGGGCTAGGGTTAGGGTTATGCCTAGGGTTAGGGTTCACAAAACCACAAAGCCAGGAGCTCCAGGGATACTCACCATGCAAAAGGCAGGCCAAGTTGAGCGTAGCACATCCAAATCCCCTCTCCCTCTTCGTCATTCTGCTCGGAACTCACCACAGCCCAATGCCCGATTTCTGCCTCAGTCTAGGGTTAGGCTTAGGGCTAGGGTTAGGGTTATGCCTAGGGTTAGGGTTCACAAAACCACAAAGCCAGGAGCTCCAGGGATACTCACCATGCAAAAGGCAGGCCAAGTTGAGCGTAGCACATCCAAATCCTTGCTCCCTCTTTGTCATTCTGCTCGGAACTCACCACAGCCCCATGCCCGATTTCTGCCTCAGTCTAGGGTTAGGCTTAGGGCTAGGGTTAGGGTTATGCCTAGGGTTAGGGTTCAGAAAACCACAAAGCCAGGAGCTCCAGGGATACTCCCCATGCAAAAGGCAGGCCAAGTTGAGCGCAGCCAATCCAAATCCTTGCTCCCTCTTCGTCATTCTGCTCGGAACTCCCCACAGCCCAATGCCCGATTTCTGCCTCAGTCTACGGTTAGGCTTAGGGCTAGGGTTAGGGTTATGCCTAGGGTTAGGGTTCACAAAACCACAAAGCCAGGAGCTCCAGGGACACTGATCATGCGAAAGGCAGGCCAAGTTAAGCACGGCACATCCAAAACCTTGCTCCCTCTTCTTCTTTCTGCAAGGGTTAGGGTTAGGGGCTCGGGTTAGGGTTAGGGGTTAGGGTTAGGGGTAGGGTTAGGGTTAGGGTTTTGACTAGGGTTAGGGTTCACAAAACCACAAAGCCAGGGGACCCAGGCACACTAAGCATGCAAAAGGCAGGCCAAGTTGAGCGTAGCACATCCAAATCCCCTCTCCCTCTTCGTCATTCTGCTCGGAACTCACCACAGCCCAATGCCCGATTTCTGCCTCAGTCTAGGGTTAGGCTTAAGGCTAGGGTTAGGGTTATGCCTAGGGTTAGGGTTATGCCTAGGGTTAGGGTTCAGAAAACCACAAAGCCAGGAGCTCCAGGGATACTCACCATGCAAAAGGCAGGCCAAGTTGAGCGTAGCACATCCAAATCCCCTCTCCCTCTTCGTCATTCTGCTCGGAACTCCCCACAGCCCAATGCCCGATTACTGCCTCAGTCTAGGGTTAGGCTTAGGGCTAGGGTTAGGGTTATGCCTAGGGTTAGGGTTCAGAAAACCACAAAGCCAGGAGCTCCAGGGATACTCCCCATGCAAAAGGCAGGCCAAGTTGAGCGCAGCCAATCCAAATCCTTGCTCCCTCTCCGTCATTCTGCTCGGAACTCCCCACAGCCCAATGCCCGATTTCTGCCTCAGTCTAGGGTTAGGCTTAGGGCTAGGGTTAGGGTTATGCCTAGGGTTAGGGTTCAGAAAACCACAAAGCCAGGAGCTCCAGGGATACTCACCATGCAAAAGGCAGGCCAAGTTGAGCGTAGCACATCCAAATCCCCTCTCCCTCTTCGTCATTCTGCTCGGAACTTCCCACAGCCCAATGCCAGATTACTGGCTCAGTCTAGGGTTAGGCTTAGGGCTAGGGTTAGGGTTATGCCTAGGGTTAGGGTTCACAAAACCACAAAGCCAGGAGCTCCAGGGATACCATGCAAAAGGCAGGCCAAGTTGAGCGTAGCACATCCAAATCCTTGCTCCCTCTTCTTCATTCTGCTCGGAACTCCCCACAGCCCAATGCCCGATTACTGGCTCAGTCTAGGGTTAGGCTTAGGGCTAGGGTTAGGGTTATGCCTAGGGTTAGGGTTCACAAAACCACAAAGCCAGGAGCTCCAGGGATACTCCCCATGCAAAAGGCAGGCCAAGTTGAGCGTAGCACATCCAAATCCCCTCTCCCTCTTCGTCATTCTGCTCGGAACTCACCACAGCCCCATGCCCGATTTCTGCCTCAGTCTAGGGTTAGGTTTAGGGCTAGGGTTAGGGTTATGCCTAGGGTTAGGGTTCACAAAACCACAAAGCCAGGAGCTCCAGGGATACTCCCCATGCAAAAGGCAGGCCAAGTTGAGCGTAGCACATCCAAATCCTTGCTCCCTCTTCGTCATTCTGCTCGGAACTCCCCACAGCCCAATGCCCGATTTCTGCCTCAGTCTAGGGTTAGGCTTAGGGCTAGGGTTAGGGTTATGCCTAGGGTTAGGGTTCACAAAACCACAAAGCCAGGAGCTCCAGGGACACTGATCATGCGAAAGGCAGGCCAAGTTAAGCACGGCACATCCAAAACCTTGCTCCCTCTTCTGCTTTCTGCAAGGGTTAGGGTTAGGGGCTCGGGTTAGTGTTAGGGGTTAGGGTTAGGGGTAGGGTTAGGGTTAGGGTTTTGACTAGGGTTAGGATTGAGAAAACCACAAAGCCAGGGGACCCAGGCACACTAAGCATGCAAAAGGCAGGCCAAGTTGAGCGTAGCACATCCAAATCCCCTCTCCCTCTTCGTCATTCTGCTCGGAACTCACCACAGCCCAATGCCCGATTTCTGCCTCAGTCTAGGGTTAGGCTTAGGGCTAGGGTTAGGGTTATGCCTAGGGTTAGGGTTCAGAAAACCACAAAGCCAGGAGCTCCAGGGATACTCCCCATGCAAAAGGCAGGCCAAGTTGAGCGTAGCACATCCAAATCCTTGCTCCCTCTTCGTCATTCTGCTCGGAACTCACCACAGCCCAATGCCCGATTTCTGCCTCAGTCTAGGGTTAGGCTTAGGGCTAGGGTTAGGGTTATGCCTAGGGTTAGGGTTCAGAAAACCACAAAGCCAGGAGCTCCAGGGATACTCCCCATGCAAAAGGCAGGCCAAGTTGAGTGTAGCACATCCAAATCCTTGCTCCCTCTTCGTCATTCTGCTCGGAACTCATCACAGCCCAATGCCCGATATCTGCCTCAGTCTAGGGTTCGGCTTAGGGCTAGGGTTAGGGTTATGCCTAGGGTTAGGGTTCACAAAACCACAAAGCCAGGAGCTCCAGAGATACTCCCCATGCAAAAGGCAGGCCAAGTTGAGCGTAGCACATCCAAATCCTTGCTCCCTCTTCGTCATTCTGCTCGGAACTCACCACAGCCCAATGCCCGATTACTGCCTCAGTCTAGGGTTAAGCTTAGGGCTAGGGTTAGGGTTATGCCTAGGGTTAGGGTTCAGAAAACCACAAAGCCAGGAGCTCCAGGGATACTCACCATGCAAAAGGCAGGCCAAGTTGAGCGTAGCACATCCAAATCCTTGCTCCCTCTACGTCATTCTGCTCGGAACTCACCACAGCCCAATGCCCGATTACTGCCTCAGTCTAGGGTTAGGCTTAGGGCTAGGGTTAGGGTTATGCCTAGGGTTAGGGTTCACAAAACCACAAAGCCAGGAGCTCCAGGGATACTCACCATGCAAAAGGCAGGCCAAGTTGAGCGTAGCACATCCAAATCCCCTCTCCCTCTTCGTCATTCTGCTCGGAACTCACCACAGCCCAATGCCCGATTTCTGCCTCAGTCTAGGGTTAGGCTTAGGGCTAGGGTTAGGGTTATGCCTAGGGTTAGGGTTCACAAAACCACAAAGCCAGGAGCTCCAGGGATACTCACCATGCAAAAGGCAGGCCAAGTTGAGCGTAGCACATCCAAATCCTTGCTCCCTCTTTGTCATTCTGCTCGGAACTCACCACAGCCCCATGCCCGATTTCTGCCTCAGTCTAGGGTTAGGCTTAGGGCTAGGGTTAGGGTTATGCCTAGGGTTAGGGTTCAGAAAACCACAAAGCCAGGAGCTCCAGGGATACTCCCCATGCAAAAGGCAGGCCAAGTTGAGCGCAGCCAATCCAAATCCTTGCTCCCTCTTCGTCATTCTGCTCGGAACTCCCCACAGCCCAATGCCCGATTTCTGCCTCAGTCTAGGGTTAGGCTTAGGGCTAGGGTTAGGGTTATGCCTAGGGTTAAGGTTCACAAAACCACAAAGCCAGGAGCTCCAGGGACACTGATCATGCGAAAGGCAGGCCAAGTTAAGCACGGCACATCCAAAACCTTGCTCCCTCTTCTTCTTTCTGCAAGGGTTAGGGTTAGGGGCTCGGGTTAGGGTTAGGGGTTAGGGTTAGGGGTAGGGTTAGGGTTAGGGTTTTGACTAGGGTTAGGGTTCACAAAACCACAAAGCCAGGGGACCCAGGCACACTAAGCATGCAAAAGGCAGGCCAAGTTGAGCGTAGCACATCCAAATCCCCTCTCCCTCTTCGTCATTCTGCTCGGAACTCACCACAGCCCAATGCCCGATTTCTGCCTCAGTCTAGGGTTAGGCTTAAGGCTAGGGTTAGGGTTATGCCTAGGGTTAGGGTTATGCCTAGGGTTAGGGTTCAGAAAACCACAAAGCCAGGAGCTCCAGGGATACTCACCATGCAAAAGGCAGGCCAAGTTGAGCGTAGCACATCCAAATCCCCTCTCCCTCTTCGTCATTCTGCTCGGAACTCCCCACAGCCCAATGCCCGATTTCTGCCTCAGTCTAGGGTTCGGCTTAGGGCTAGGGTTAGGGTTATGCCTAGGGTTAGGGTTCACAAAACCACAAAGCCAGGAGCTCCAGGGATACTCCCCATGCAAAAGGCAGGCCAAGTTGAGCGTAGCACATCCAAATCCCCTCTCCCTCTTCATCATTCTGCTCGGAACTCACCACAGCCCCATGCCCGATTTCTGCCTCAGTCTAGGGTTAGGCTTAGGGCTAGGGTTAGGGTTATGCCTAGGGTTAGGGTTCAGAAAACCACAAAGCCAGGAGCTCCAGGGATACTCCCCATGCAAAAGGCAGGCCAAGTTGAGCGCAGCCAATCCAAATCCTTGCTCCCTCTCCGTCATTCTGCTTGGAACTCCCCACAGCCCAATGCCCGATTTCTGCCTCAGTCTAGGGTTAGGCTTAGGGCTAGGGTTAGGGTTATGCCTAGGGTTAGGGTTCAGAAAACCACAAAGCCAGGAGCTCCAGGGATACTCACCATGCAAAAGGCAGGCCAAGTTGAGCGTAGCACATCCAAATCCCCTCTCCCTCTTCGTCATTCTGCTCGGAACTTCCCACAGCCCAATGCCAGATTACTGGCTCAGTCTAGGGTTAGGCTTAGGGCTAGGGTTAGGGTTATGCCTAGGGTTAGGGTTCACAAAACCACAAAGCCAGGAGCTCCAGGGATACCATGCAAAAGGCAGGCCAAGTTGAGCGTAGCACATCCAAATCCTTGCTCCCTCTTCTTCATTCTGCTCGGAACTCCCCACAGCCCAATGCCCGATTACTGGCTCAGTCTAGGGTTAGGCTTAGGGCTAGGGTTAGGGTTATGCCTAGGGTTAGGGTTCACAAAACCACAAAGCCAGGAGCTCCAGGGATACTCCCCATGCAAAAGGCAGGCCAAGTTGAGCGTAGCACATCCAAATCCCCTCTCCCTCTTCGTCATTCTGCTCGGAACTCACCACAGCCCCATGCCCGATTTCTGCCTCAGTCTAGGGTTAGGTTTAGGGCTAGGGTTAGGGTTATGCCTAGGGTTAGGGTTCACAAAACCACAAAGCCAGGAGCTCCAGGGATACTCCCCATGCAAAAGGCAGGCCAAGTTGAGCGTAGCACATCCAAATCCTTGCTCCCTCTTCGTCATTCTGCTCGGAACTCCCCACAGCCCAATGCCCGATTTCTGCCTCAGTCTAGGGTTAGGCTTAGGGCTAGGGTTAGGGTTATGCCTAGGGTTAGGGTTCACAAAACCACAAAGCCAGGAGCTCCAGGGACACTGATCATGCGAAAGGCAGGCCAAGTTAAGCACGGCACATCCAAAACCTTGCTCCCTCTTCTGCTTTCTGCAAGGGTTAGGGTTAGGGGCTCGGGTTAGTGTTAGGGGTTAGGGTTAGGGGTAGGGTTAGGGTTAGGGTTTTGACTAGGGTTAGGATTGAGAAAACCACAAAGCCAGGGGACCCAGGCACACTAAGCATGCAAAAGGCAGGCCAAGTTGAGCGTAGCACATCCAAATCCCCTCTCCCTCTTCGTCATTCTGCTCGGAACTCACCACAGCCCAATGCCCGATTTCTGCCTCAGTCTAGGGTTAGGCTTAGGGCTAGGGTTAGGGTTATGCCTAGGGTTAGGGTTCAGAAAACCACAAAGCCAGGAGCTCCAGGGATACTCCCCATGCAAAAGGCAGGCCAAGTTGAGCGTAGCACATCCAAATCCTTGCTCCCTCTTCGTCATTCTGCTCGGAACTCACCACAGCCCAATGCCCGATTACTGCCTCAGTCTAGGGTTAGGCTTAGGGCTAGGGTTAGGGTTATGCCTAGGGTTAGGGTTCAGAAAACCACAAAGCCAGGAGCTCCAGGGATACTCCCCATGCAAAAGGCAGGCCAAGTTGAGTGTAGCACATCCAAATCCTTGCTCCCTCTTCGTCATTCTGCTCGGAACTCATCACAGCCCAATGCCCGATATCTGCCTCAGTCTAGGGTTCGGCTTAGGGCTAGGGTTAGGGTTATGCCTAGGGTTAGGGTTCACAAAACCACAAAGCCAGGAGCTCCAGAGATACTCCCCATGCAAAAGGCAGGCCAAGTTGAGCGTAGCACATCCAAATCCTTGCTCCCTCTTCGTCATTCTGCTCGGAACTCACCACAGCCCAATGCCCGATTACTGCCTCAGTCTAGGGTTAAGCTTAGGGCTAGGGTTAGGGTTATGCCTAGGGTTAGGGTTCAGAAAACCACAAAGCCAGGAGCTCCAGGGATACTCACCATGCAAAAGGCAGGCCAAGTTGAGCGTAGCACATCCAAATCCTTGCTCCCTCTACGTCATTCTGCTCGGAACTCACCACAGCCCAATGCCCGATTACTGCCTCAGTCTAGGGTTAGGCTTAGGGCTAGGGTTAGGGTTATGCCTAGGGTTAGGGTTCACAAAACCACAAAGCCAGGAGCTCCAGGGATACTCACCATGCAAAAGGCAGGCCAAGTTGAGCGTAGCACATCCAAATCCCCTCTCCCTCTTCGTCATTCTGCTCGGAACTCACCACAGCCCAATGCCCGATTTCTGCCTCAGTCTAGGGTTAGGCTTAGGGCTAGGGTTAGGGTTATGCCTAGGGTTAGGGTTCACAAAACCACAAAGCCAGGAGCTCCAGGGATACTCACCATGCAAAAGGCAGGCCAAGTTGAGCGTAGCACATCCAAATCCTTGCTCCCTCTTTGTCATTCTGCTCGGAACTCACCACAGCCCCATGCCCGATTTCTGCCTCAGTCTAGGGTTAGGCTTAGGGCTAGGGTTAGGGTTATGCCTAGGGTTAGGGTTCAGAAAACCACAAAGCCAGGAGCTCCAGGGATACTCCCCATGCAAAAGGCAGGCCAAGTTGAGCGCAGCCAATCCAAATCCTTGCTCCCTCTTCGTCATTCTGCTCGGAACTCCCCACAGCCCAATGCCCGATTTCTGCCTCAGTCTAGGGTTAGGCTTAGGGCTAGGGTTAGGGTTATGCCTAGGGTTAAGGTTCACAAAACCACAAAGCCAGGAGCTCCAGGGACACTGATCATGCGAAAGGCAGGCCAAGTTAAGCACGGCACATCCAAAACCTTGCTCCCTCTTCTTCTTTCTGCAAGGGTTAGGGTTAGGGGCTCGGGTTAGGGTTAGGGGTTAGGGTTAGGGGTAGGGTTAGGGTTAGGGTTTTGACTAGGGTTAGGGTTCACAAAACCACAAAGCCAGGGGACCCAGGCACACTAAGCATGCAAAAGGCAGGCCAAGTTGAGCGTAGCACATCCAAATCCCCTCTCCCTCTTCGTCATTCTGCTCGGAACTCACCACAGCCCAATGCCCGATTTCTGCCTCAGTCTAGGGTTAGGCTTAAGGCTAGGGTTAGGGTTATGCCTAGGGTTAGGGTTATGCCTAGGGTTAGGGTTCAGAAAACCACAAAGCCAGGAGCTCCAGGGATACTCACCATGCAAAAGGCAGGCCAAGTTGAGCGTAGCACATCCAAATCCCCTCTCCCTCTTCGTCATTCTGCTCGGAACTCCCCACAGCCCAATGCCCGATTTCTGCCTCAGTCTAGGGTTCGGCTTAGGGCTAGGGTTAGGGTTATGCCTAGGGTTAGGGTTCACAAAACCACAAAGCCAGGAGCTCCAGGGATACTCCCCATGCAAAAGGCAGGCCAAGTTGAGCGTAGCACATCCAAATCCCCTCTCCCTCTTCATCATTCTGCTCGGAACTCACCACAGCCCCATGCCCGATTTCTGCCTCAGTCTAGGGTTAGGTTTAGGGCTAGGGTTAGGGTTATGCCTAGGGTTAGGGTTCAGAAAACCACAAAGCCAGGAGCTCCAGGGATACTCCCCATGCAAAAGGCAGGCCAAGTTGAGCGTAGCACATCCAAATCCTTGCTCCCTCTTCGTCATTCTGCTCGGAACTCCCCACAGCCCCATGCCCGATTTCTGCCTCAGTCTAGGGTTAGGCTTAGGGCTAGGGTTAGGGTTATGCCTAGGGTTAGGGTTCACAAAACCACAAAGCCAGGAGCTCCAGGGACACTGATCATGCGAAAGGCAGGCCAAGTTAAGCACGGCACATCCAAAACCTTGCTCCCTCTTCTTCTTTCTGCAAGGGTTAGGGTTAGGGGCTCGGGTTAGTGTTAGGGGTTAGGGTTAGGGGTAGGGTTAGGGTTAGGGTTTTGACTAGGGTTAGGATTGAGAAAACGACAAAGCCAGGGGACCCAGGCACACTAAGCATGCAAAAGGCAGGCCAAGTTGAGCGTAGCACATCCAAATCCTTGCTCCCTCTTCGTCATTCTGCTCGGAACTCACCACAGCCCAATGCCCGATTTCTGCCTCAGTCTAGGGTTAGGTTTAGGGCTAGGGTTAGGGTTATGCCTAGGGTTAGGGTTCAGAAAACCACAAAGCCAGGAGCTCCAGGGATACTCACCATGCAAAAGGCAGGCCAAGTTGAGTGTAGCACATCCAAATCCTTGCTCCCTCTTCGTCATTCTGCTCGGAACTCACCACAGCCCAATGCCCGATTTCTGCCTCAGTCTAGGGTTCGGCTTAGGGCTAGGGTTAGGGTTATGCCTAGGGTTAGGGTTCACAAAACCACAAAGCCAGGAGCTCCAGAGATACTCCCCATGCAAAAGGCAGGCCAAGTTGAGCGTAGCACATCCAAATCCTTGCTCCCTCTTCGTCATTCTGCTCGGAACTCACCAAAGCCCAATGCCCGATTTCTGCCTCAGTCTAGGGTTAAGCTTAGGGCTAGGGTTAGGGTTATGCCTAGGGTTAGGGTTCAGAAAACCACAAAGCCAGGAGCTCCAGGGATACTCCCCATGCAAAAGGCAGGCCAAGTTGAGCGTAGCACATCCAAATCCTTGCTCCCTCTACGTCATTCTGCTCGGAACTCACCACAGCCCAATGCCCGATTACTGCCTCAGTCTAGGGTTAGGCTTAGGGCTAGGGTTAGGGTTATGCCTAGGGTTAGGGTTCACAAAACCACAAAGCCAGGAGCTCCAGGGATACTCACCATGCAAAAGGCAGGCCAAGTTGAGCGTAGCACATCCAAATCCCCTCTCCCTCTTCGTCATTCTGCTCGGAACTCACCACAGCCCAATGCCCGATTTCTGCCTCAGTCTAGGGTTAGGCTTAGGGCTAGGGTTAGGGTTATGCCTAGGGTTAGGGTTCACAAAACCACAAAGCCAGGAGCTCCAGGGATACTCACCATGCAAAAGGCAGGCCAAGTTGAGCGTAGCACATCCAAATCCTTGCTCCCTCTTTGTCATTCTGCTCGGAACTCACCACAGCCCCATGCCCGATTTCTGCCTCAGTCTAGGGTTAGGCTTAGGGCTAGGGTTAGGGTTATGCCTAGGGTTAGGGTTCACAAAACCACAAAGCCAGGAGCTCCAGGGATACTCCCCATGCAAAAGGCAGGCCAAGTTGAGCGCAGCCAATCCAAATCCTTGCTCCCTCTTCGTCATTCTGCTCGGAACTCCCCACAGCCCAATGCCCGATTTCTGCCTCAGTCTAGGGTTAGGCTTAGGGCTAGGGTTAGGGTTATGCCTAGGGTTAGGGTTCACAAAACCACAAAGCCAGGAGCTCCAGGGACACTGATCATGCGAAAGGCAGGCCAAGTTAAGCACGGCACATCCAAAACCTTGCTCCATCTTCTTCTTTCTGCAAGGGTTAGGGTTAGGGGCTCGGGTTAGGGTTAGGGGTTAGGGTTAGGGGTAGGGTTAGGGTTAGGGTTTTGACTAGGGTTAGGGTTCACAAAACCACAAAGCCAGGGGACCCAGGCACACTAAGCATGCAAAAGGCAGGCCAAGTTGAGCGTAGCACATCCAAATCCCCTCTCCCTCTTCGTCATTCTGCTCGGAACTCACCACAGCCCAATGCCCGATTTCTGCCTCAGTCTAGGGTTAGGCTTAAGGCTAGGGTTAGGGTTATGCCTAGGGTTAGGGTTATGCCTAGGGTTAGGGTTCAGAAAACCACAAAGCCAGGAGCTCCAGGGATACTCACCATGCAAAAGGCAGGCCAAGTTGAGCGTAGCACATCCAAATCCCCTCTCCCTCTTCGTCATTCTGCTCGGAACTCCCCACAGCCCAATGCCCGATTACTGCCTCAGTCTAGGGTTAGGCTTAGGGCTAGGGTTAGGGTTATGCCTAGGGTTAGGGTTCACAAAACCACAAAGCCAGGAGCTCCAGGGATACTCACCATGCAAAAGGCAGGCCAAGTTGAGCGTAGCACATCCAAATCCCCTCTCCCTCTTCATCATTCTGCTCGGAACTCACCACAGCCCCATGCCCGATTTCTGCCTCAGTCTAGGGTTAGGCTTAGGGCTAGGGTTAGGGTTATGCCTAGGGTTAGGGTTCACAAAACCACAAAGCCAGGAGCTCCAGGGATACTCACCATGCAAAAGGCAGGCCAAGTTGAGCGTAGCACATCCAAATCCCCTCTCCCTCTTCATCATTCTGCTCGGAACTCACCACAGCCCCATGCCCGATTTCTGCCTCAGTCTAGGGTTAGGCTTAGGGCTAGGGTTAGGGTTATGCCTAGGGTTAGGGTTCAGAAAACCACAAAGCCAGGAGCTCCAGGGATACTCCCCATGCAAAAGGCAGGCCAAGTTGAGCGCAGCCAATCCAAATCCTTGCTCCCTCTTCGTCATTCTGCTCGGAACTCACCACAGCCCAATGCCCGATTTCTGCCTCAGTCTAGGGTTAGGCTTAGGGCTAGGGTTAGGGTTATGCCTAGGGTTAGGGTTCAGAAAACCACAAAGCCAGGAGCTCCAGGGATACTCACCATGCAAAAGGCAGGCCAAGTTGAGTGTAGCACATCCAAATCCCCTCTCCCTCTTCGTCATTCTGCTCGGAACTTCCCACAGCCCAATGCCAGATTACTGGCTCAGTCTAGGGTTAGGCTTAGGGCTAGGGTTAGGGTTATGCCTAGGGTTAGGGTTCACAAAACCACAAAGCCAGGAGCTCCAGGGATACCATGCAAAAGGCAGGCCAAGTTGAGCGTAGCACATCCAAATCCTTGCTCCCTCTTCTTCATTCTGCTCGGAACTCCCCACAGCCCAATGCCCGATTACTGCCTCAGTCTAGGGTTAGGCTTAGGGCTAGGGTTAGGGTTATGCCTAGGGTTAGGGTTCAGAAAACCACAAAGCCAGGAGCTCCAGGGATACTCACCATGCAAAAGGCAGGCCAAGTTGAGTGTAGCACATCCAAATCCTTGCTTCCTCTTCGTCATTCTGCTCGGAACTCCCCACAGCCCAATGCCCGATTTCTGCCTCAGTCTAGGGTTAGGCTTAGGGCTAGGGTTAGGGTTATGCCTAGGGTTAGGGTTCACAAAACCACAAAGCCAGGAGCTCCAGGGATACTCCCCATGCAAAAGGCAGGCCAAGTTGAGCGTAGCACATCCAAATCCTTGCTCCCTCTTTGTCATTCTGCTCGGAACTCACCACAGCCCAATGCCCGATTTCTGCCTCAGTCTAGGGTTAGGTTTAGGGCTAGGGTTAGGGTTATGCCTAGGGTTAGGGTTCAGAAAACCACAAAGCCAGGAGCTCCAGGGATACTCACCATGCAAAAGGCAGGCCAAGTTGAGCGTAGCACATCCAAATCCTTGCTCCCTCTTCGTCATTCTGCTCGGAACTCCCCACAGCCCAATGCCCGATTTCTGCCTCAGTCTAGGGTTAGGCTTAGGGCTAGGGTTAGGGTTATGCCTAGGGTTAGGGTTCACAAAACCACAAAGCCAGGAGCTCCAGGGATACTCCCCATGCAAAAGGCAGGCCAAGTTGAGCGTAGCACATCCAAATCCTTGCTCCCTCTTTGTCATTCTGCTCGGAACTCACCACAGCCCAATGCCCGATTACTGCCTCAGTCTAGGGTTAAGCTTAGGGCTAGGGTTAGGGTTATGCCTAGGGTTAGGGTTCACAAAACCACAAAGCCAGGAGCTCCAGGGATACTCACCATGCAAAAGGCAGGCCAAGTTGAGCGTAGCACATCCAAATCCTTGCTCCCTCTTTGTCATTCTGCTCGGAACTCACCACAGCCCCATGCCCGATTTCTGCCTCAGTCTAGGGTTAGGCTTAGGGCTAGGGTTAGGGTTATGCCTAGGGTTAGGGTTCACAAAACCACAAAGCCAGGAGCTCCAGGGATACTCCCCATGCAAAAGGCAGGCCAAGTTGAGCGCAGCCAATCCAAATCCTTGCTCCCTCTTCGTCATTCTGCTCGGAACTCCCCACAGCCCAATGCCCGATTTCTGCCTCAGTCTAGGGTTAGGCTTAGGGCTAGGGTTAGGGTTATGCCTAGGGTTAGGGTTCACAAAACCACAAAGCCAGGAGCTCCAGGGACACTGATCATGCGAAAGGCAGGCCAAGTTAAGCACGGCACATCCAAAACCTTGCTCCCTCTTCTTCTTTCTGCAAGGGTTAGGGTTAGGGGCTCGGGTTAGGGTTAGGGGTTAGGGTTAGGGGTAGGGTTAGGGTTAGGGTTTTGACTAGGGTTAGGGTTCACAAAACCACAAAGCCAGGGGACCCAGGCACACTAAGCATGCAAAAGGCAGGCCAAGTTGAGCGTAGCACATCCAAATCCCCTCTCCCTCTTCGTCATTCTGCTCGGAACTCACCACAGCCCAATGCCCGATTTCTGCCTCAGTCTAGGGTTAGGCTTAAGGCTAGGGTTAGGGTTATGCCTAGGGTTAGGGTTATGCCTAGGGTTAGGGTTCAGAAAACCACAAAGCCAGGAGCTCCAGGGATACTCACCATGCAAAAGGCAGGCCAAGTTGAGCGTAGCACATCCAAATCCCCTCTCCCTCTTCGTCATTCTGCTCGGAACTCCCCACAGCCCAATGCCCGATTACTGCCTCAGTCTAGGGTTAGGCTTAGGGCTAGGGTTAGGGTTATGCCTAGGGTTAGGGTTCACAAAACCACAAAGCCAGGAGCTCCAGGGATACTCACCATGCAAAAGGCAGGCCAAGTTGAGCGTAGCACATCCAAATCCCCTCTCCCTCTTTGTCATTCTGCTCGGAACTCACCACAGCCCAATGCCCGATTACTGCCTCAGTCTAGGGTTAGGCTTAGGGCTAGGGTTAGGGTTATGCCTAGGGTTAGGGTTCACAAAACCACAAAGCCAGGAGCTCCAGGGATACTCACCATGCAAAAGGCAGGCCAAGTTGAGCGTAGCACATCCAAATCCCCTCTCCCTCTTCGTCATTCTGCTCGGAACTCACCACAGCCCCATGCCCGATTTCTGCCTTAGTCTAGGGTTAGGCTTAGGGCTAGGGTTAGGGTTATGCCTAGGGTTAGGGTTCAGAAAACCACAAAGCCAGGAGCTCCAGGGATACTCCCCATGCAAAAGGCAGGCCAAGTTGAGCGCAGCCAATCCAAATCCTTGCTCCCTCTTCGTCATTCTGCTCGGAACTCCCCACAGCCCAATGCCCGATTTCTGCCTCAGTCTAGGGTTAGGCTTAGGGCTAGGGTTAGGGTTATGCCTAGGGTTAGGGTTCAGAAAACCACAAAGCCAGGAGCTCCAGGGATACTCACCATGCAAAAGGCAGGCCAAGTTGAGTGTAGCACATCCAAATCCCCTCTCCCTCTTCGTCATTCTGCTCGGAACTTCCCACAGCCCAATGCCAGATTACTGGCTCAGTCTAGGGTTAGGCTTAGGGCTAGGGTTAGGGTTATGCCTAGGGTTAGGGTTCACAAAACCACAAAGCCAGGAGCTCCAGGGATACCATGCAAAAGGCAGGCCAAGTTGAGCGTAGCACATCCAAATCCTTGCTCCCTCTTCTTCATTCTGCTCGGAACTCCCCACAGCCCAATGCCCGATTACTGCCTCAGTCTAGGGTTAGGCTTAGGGCTAGGGTTAGGGTTATGCCTAGGGTTAGGGTTCAGAAAACCACAAAGCCAGGAGCTCCAGGGATACTCACCATGCAAAAGGCAGGCCAAGTTGAGTGTAGCACATCCAAATCCTTGCTTCCTCTTCGTCATTCTGCTCGGAACTCCCCACAGCCCAATGCCCGATTTCTGCCTCAGTCTAGGGTTAGGCTTAGGGCTAGGGTTAGGGTTATGCCTAGGGTTAGGGTTCACAAAACCACAAAGCCAGGAGCTCCAGGGATACTCCCCATGCAAAAGGCAGGCCAAGTTGAGCGTAGCACATCCAAATCCTTGCTCCCTCTTTGTCATTCTGCTCGGAACTCACCACAGCCCAATGCCCGATTTCTGCCTCAGTCTAGGGTTAGGTTTAGGGCTAGGGTTAGGGTTATGCCTAGGGTTAGGGTTCAGAAAACCACAAAGCCAGGAGCTCCAGGGATACTCACCATGCAAAAGGCAGGCCAAGTTGAGCGTAGCACATCCAAATCCTTGCTCCCTCTTCGTCATTCTGCTCGGAACTCCCCACAGCCCAATGCCCGATTTCTGCCTCAGTCTAGGGTTAGGCTTAGGGCTAGGGTTAGGGTTATGCCTAGGGTTAGGGTTCACAAAACCACAAAGCCAGGAGCTCCAGGGATACTCCCCATGCAAAAGGCAGGCCAAGTTGAGCGTAGCACATCCAAATCCTTGCTCCCTCTTTGTCATTCTGCTCGGAACTCACCACAGCCCAATGCCCGATTACTGCCTCAGTCTAGGGTTAAGCTTAGGGCTAGGGTTAGGGTTATGCCTAGGGTTAGGGTTCACAAAACCACAAAGCCAGGAGCTCCAGGGATACTCACCATGCAAAAGGCAGGCCAAGTTGAGCGTAGCACATCCAAATCCTTGCTCCCTCTACGTCATTCTGCTCGGAACTCACCACAGCCCAATGCCCGATTACTGCCTCAGTCTAGGGTTAGGCTTAGGGCTAGGGTTAGGGTTATGCCTAGGGTTAGGGTTCAGAAAACCACAAAGCCAGGAGCTCCAGGGATACTCACCATGCAAAAGGCAGGCCAAGTTGAGCGTAGCACATCCAAATCCCCTCTCCCTCTTCGTCATTCTGCTCGGAACTTACCACAGCCCAATGCCAGATTACTGCCTCAGTCTAGGGTTAGGCTTAGGGCTAGGGTTAGGGTTATGCCTAGGGTTAGGGTTCAGAAAACCACAAAGCCAGGAGCTCCAGGGATAGTCAGCATGCAAAAGGCATACCAAGGTGAGGAGGACACCGCCCAAACCTTGCTCCCTCTTTGTCATACTGCTCAGAACTTGCCACAACCCTCTGCCGGATTTCTGGCTCAAGGTAGGGTTAGGGATAGGGTTAGGCCTTGGGTTAGGGTTAGGGTTACGCCTAGGGTTAAGGCTGAGAAAACCACAAAGCCAGGAGCTCCAGGGACACTGATCATGTGAAAGGCAGGCCAAGTTAAGCACGGCACATCCAAAACCACAAAGTGGGGAGGGGGGGGCCGGCGCGCCCGCGCATGCGCAGTGGGGGGTGGGGGGGCCCAGCGTGCCCGCGCATGCGCAGCACTGGGGGGGGTGGGCTCGGCCTGGGGGTGCCTTTTGTGCTGCTCCTCCGTGGGGCTGCCTTGAGAGCGGAATCAAGGTTGGAAAAGACCTCGGAGATCACTGAGTGCAACCAGCACCAGCACGGCCACCGCTGACCACGTCCGTCCATGCCACAGCCACAAGTGTTGGAGCACTCCCAGGGGTGGGCACTCCAAACCTCCCTGGGCAGCTGTGCCAAGGCCTGAGCGCCCTTTCCATGGAGGAATTTCCCCAATATCCACCCTGAGGCTCCCCTGGCCCAGCCTGAGGCCGTTCCCTCTCCTCCTGTCCCTGTTCCCTGGGAGCAGAGCCCGACCCCCCCGGCTGCCCCCTCTTGTCAGGGGCTTGTGCAGAGCCACAAGGTCCCGCCTGAGCCTCCTTTGCTGCAGGCTGTGCCCCTTTCCCAGCTCTCTCAGGAACTCTCCAGCCCCTTGCCAGCTCCGTTCCCTTGCCTGGACTGGCTCCAGCCCCTCCGTGTCCCTCTTGTCCCAGAGGTGCTGCCAGCACTGCAGGTGCCCCAGCAGTGCCAGCACAGGGACGGGCCCAGCGCGCCCGGGCATGTGCAGTGGGGTGGGGGGGGGGCCCAGAGCGCCCGCGCATGCGCAGTGGGAAGGGTGGGGGGGGGCCAGCGCGCCCGCGCATGCGCAGTGGGGGGTGGGGGGGGCCTAGCCTGCCGGCGCATGCGCAGTGGGTGGGGGGGGCGGGGGGGGGCCCCGGCCGGCGCACCGCGCATGCGCAGTGGGTGGGGGACTGCAGGCACGCCCGCGCATGCGCAGTGGGGGTGGGGGAGCCGTCCAGCTCTCCCGCGCATGCGCAGTGGGGTGGGGGCCCGGCCAGGGCGCCCGCGCATGCGCAGTGGGTGGGGGGGACAGGCCCAGCGCGCCCGCGCATGCGCATTAGGGGGTGGGGGGGGGGGGGGGGGCAACAGCCTTCCGGCGCATGCGCAGTGGGGGTGGGGGGGGCCCAGCGTAACGGCGCATGCGCAGTGGGGGTGGGGGGGGGCCGGCAGGCGCACCGCGCATGCGCAGTGGGGGTGGGGGGGCCGTCCAGCTCTCCCGCGCATGCGCAGTGGGGTGGGGGCCCGGCCAGGGCGCCCGCGCATGCGCAGTGGGTGTTGGGGGGGGTCGTCCAGCTCTCCCGCGCATGCGCAGTGGGGTGGGGGCCCGGCCAGCGCGCCCGCGCATGCGCAGTGGGGGGGGGGGGGCCAGCTTGGGGGTGCCTTTTGTTCTGGTCCTCCGTGGGGCTGCCTTGAGAGCGGAATCAAGGTTGGAAAAGACCTCGGAGATCACTGAGTGCAACCAGCACCAGCACGGCCACCGCTGACCACGTCCATGCCATGCCACAGCCACAGGTGTTGGAGCACTCCCAGGGGTGGGCACTCCAAACCTCCCTGGGCAGCTGTGCCAAGGCCTGAGCGCCCTTTCCATGGAGGAATTTCCCCAATATCCACCCTGAGCCTCCCCTGGCCCAGCCTGAGGCCGTTCCCTCTCCTCCTGTCCCTGTTCCCTGGGAGCAGAGCCCGACCCCCCGGCTGCCCCCTCCTGTCAGGGGCTTGTGCAGAGCCACAAGGTCCCGCCTGAGCCTCCTTTGCTGCAGGCTGTGCCCCTTTCCCAGCTCTCTCAGGAACTCTCCAGCCCCTTGCCAGCTCCGTTCCCTTGCCTGGACTGGCTCCAGCCCCTCCGTGTCCCCTCTTGTCCCAGAGGTGCTGCCAGCACTGCAGGTGCCCCAGCAGTGCCAGCACAGGGACGGGCCCAGCGCGCCCGGGCATGTGCAGTGGGGTGGGGGGGGGGGGGGGCCCAGAGCACCCGCGCATGCGCAGTGGGGAGGGGGGGGGGCCAGCGCGCCCGCGCATGCGCAGTGGGGGGTGGGGGGGGCCCAGAGCGCCCGCGCATGCGCAGTGGGTGGGGGGGGGGGGCCCCCGGCCGGCGCACCGCGCATGCGCAGTGGGTGGGGGGGGACGGCAGGCGCGCCCGCGCATGCGCAGTGGGGGGTGGGGGGGGGGGGGGGCAGCTCTCCCGCGCATGTGCAGTGGGGTGGGGGGGGGGCCCAGAGCGCCCGCGCATGCGCAGTGGGCTGGGGGGGGCCAGCGCGCCCGCGCATGCGCAGTGGGGGGTGGGGGGGGGGGGGGGCCCAGCCGGCCGGCGCATGCGCAGTGGGGGGTGTGGGGGGGGGGGGGGGGGGGGGGGGGGGGGGGGCAACAGCCTGCCGGCGCATGCGCAGTGGGGGTGGGGGGGGCCCAGCGTAACGGCGCATGCGCAGTGGGGGTGGGGGGGCCGGCAGGCGCACCGCGCATGCGCAGTGGGGGTGGGGGGGCCGTCCAGCTCTCCCGCGCATGCGCAGTGGGGTGGGGGCCCGGCCCGCGCGCCCGCGCATGCGCAGTGGGGGTCGGGGGGGCCGGCAGGCGCCCGCGCATGCGCAGTAGGGGTGGGGGGGGCCGTCCAGCTCTCCCGCGCATGCGCAGTGGGGTGGGGGCCCGGCCAGGGCGCCCGTGCATGCGCAGTGGGATGGGGGGCCCAGCCTGGGTGTGCCTTTGTTCTGGTCCTCCGTGGGGCTGCCTTGAGAGCGGAATCAAGGTTGGAAAAGACCTCGGAGATCACTGAGTGCAACCAGCACCAGCCACGGCCACCGCTGACCACGTCCATGCCATGCCACAGCCACAGGTGTTGGAGCACTCCCAGGGGTGGGCACTCCAAACCTCCCTGGGCAGCTGTGCCAAGGCCTGAGCGCCCTTT